>NC_064864.1:45668036-45828036 GCF_024139225.1 Suncus etruscus
GGGACATTATTCATGTGTGGGATATAAAGATACTAAGAAAGGGAACAGAAGTAAATCCTTAGATTCAGATCAGAGAATTGAGGTTCTCATGGTTAGACTTGGGTAGGATGGGCTAAAAAGGTGAAGGTGATCCAATGAACTATGGTGGAAGGATATTGGCAATTTGATGGTCAGTGTAGCTCTTATGATACTGTACTCCTAAAATATGAAATATCTCAATAAAAACAAATTGTAAAAAGTAGGCCAAACTGGAAAACTATCAGAAGTAAAAAGACAACCTAAAGAATAAGAGAATGTATTTGCAAATTACATGTATAATAGGAATTCCAGTAAGATACCACATCTCATCCACCAGGCTAGGTATACAAAAACACTAACAATGAGTACTAACAAGGTTAGTTCTGAAAAAAATCAGAACTCTCATATATTGTTGAGACGGTAAAACAGTAAAAAATAAAGTGAAAATAATAACAGGTAAAGTAAGCAATTCTTCATATTTATATAGTTATCAGAAGATCCAGAAATCATCCTAGGTATATTCCCCAAAGAATAAAAATGTGTTTACAAAAATATGTTTATACAAAAACTTAATTATAAACATTCACAGATGAATTAGTTACAGTTACGTTTCTAAAACAATACAAATCAAGTAAAAAGTGAATAAACAAAATGTGGAATGGTTATAATAAACTATTAAGTCATAAAAAGTAAACCAAAGGGGCCGGGCGGTGGCGCTCGAGGTAAGGTGCCTGCCTTACCTGCGCTAGCCTAGGAGACGGACCGCGGTTCGATCCCCCGGCGTCCCATATGGTCCCCCAAGCCAGGAGCGACTTCTGAGCGCATAGCCAGGAGTAACCCCTGAGCGTCACCGGGTGTGGCCCAAAAACCAAAAAAAAAAAAAAAAGTAAACCAATAAATGCTGTAATAAGGATGAATCCTAAAAATACATTAAGTGAATGAAGTCACTTAGAAGTCACAAAGGTTGGGCCCGGAGAGACAGCACAGCAGCGTTTGCCTTGCAAACAGCCGATCCAGGACCAAAGGTGGTTGGTTCGAATCCCGGTGTCCCATATGGTCCCCCGTGCCTGCCAGGAGCTATTTCTGAGCAGACAGCCAGGAGTAACCCCTGAGCACCGCCGGGTGTGGCCCAAAAACAAAAACAAAAACAAAAACAAAAAAAAAAGAAGTCATAAAGGTCAAATATTTTATGATTTTACTTATAGGGCATTTGCAGTACAGAACAAGCAAATTTATAGTGTTAGAAAAGTAAGTGATTATTTTGGGCTGAAAGGAGTGTCAGAGGAAGAAAAGAAACTGACTACTAATGCATATTGAGTACCTTCTAGAGAAAATCAAAATATTTTCAAATGACCAATCTTATGAAATTTTTTGTCACACTTAGGGATGCTCGGGAGTTACTCCTGGCTCTGCATTCAAGAATAACTCCTGGAGGTGCTCTAGGACAATATGGGATGTTGGAGATCAAACTTGGTTTGGCCACATGTAAGGCAAACATCCTACCCGTTGCGTCATCTCTCTGGCCCCCAATCTTTTTTTTTTTTTTTTGGGGGGGGCCACACCCGTTTGACACTCAGGGGTTACTCCTGGCTATGTGCTCAGAAATCGCCCCTGGCTTGGGGGGACCATATGGGACGCCGGGGGATCGAACCGCGGTCCTTCCTTGGCTAGCGCTTGCAAGGCAGACACCTTACCTCCAGCGCCACCTACCCGGCCCCTGGCCCCCAATCTTATGAATGTATTAAAATTGAGTTTTACAGGGGCCAGTGCAACAGTACAGCATAGAACATTTGCCTTGCACATGGCCAATCTAGAACAGACCTTGGTTTGCTCCCCCGGCATTCCATATATCCCCCCAAGCCAGGAGCAATTTCTGGGCACATAACTAGGAGTGGCCCTTGAGCAACATAGGGTGTGCCCCCTCCCCCCCCAAAAATTGAGTTTTACATATTAAAGGTCTCCTTGCCTGGGATGTTTTTTTGTTCTTTTGTTTGTTTTTTTGGTGGTGGTGATGAGACAGAGGGCACACAATCCTGGGGTGGCAGAGTATGTGCTCCCACCCTGTGAGCCAACAGTCAGACCTAGATTTCTTTGTTAACCTGTTTCTCTTAAGAGGGATGGGTATCTGATTCTATATATCATTCACAGAGTTCATGGGGTTCTATTCACTGAGATAACTTTTCTAAAGTTATTTATGAGGGTGCATGGGAGACAATATGGGGTATAGGATTGAACCCAGGAATCGGCTACTTGCAGAGCAAATGTCCTACAACTGTATAATATTGCTCCAGCTCTAAAAAGATTGTTGGCTTTGGTTTTTCAAACACAAGGTGGTGTACAGGATTGCTCTTGGTGGTGCGTATAAGGAAACATGCACCCAAGAATTGAAACTAGACATTTTGCATGCAAAAGATGTTTGCATGAGCTCAGTCCATTGAGCTACCTCTCCAGTTCTAAAAAGGAGGGTTGGTTTACTATTTATTGACTGACTGATTGATTTGGTTTTGAGGTCACACCAAGTGTCTCTCAGGGGTTACTTCCTGGACCTGCACTCAGCTTGTGTGACCATATAGGATGCTTAGGACTGTGTCTGAATAGGCTCCCTACAAGGCAAGCACCCAGCAGCTGTGCTATCACTTTAAATATCTTTAAAGATATTTTAAGATCTTTAGCCCCCTAAAAATAGGTTTTAATCTAGTCTCATCACTGGCAAGGATTCCATGATCAGAATACTTCAAAAGTATGAAAGTAACAACAAAAATGTTTAATCCACATCTCCAGAAAAAAGGTAGTTTTGACAGAAACAGTTGTTTTCCAAAGAAAATAAAAGTTGTCACTGAGGGTCGGAGAAATAGCATGGAGATACGGCATTTGCATGCAGAAGAAAAGTGGTTCAAATCTCGGTATCCCATATGGTCCCCTGAGCCTGCCAGGAGCAATTTCTGAGCACAGAGCCAGAAGTAATCCCTGAACGCTGCCAGGTATGACCCAAAAACCAAAAACCAAACCAAACCAAACAAACAAACAAAAAAAGTTGTCACTGAAAACAAGAAGGCTTTCTCATTCTCTTACATTATACCAGGAGACTGGAGAAAAGCTTCCTGGCATTTCTTTTCCTTTTTTTCCCCTTTATTTTCTTTTTGATTTTTGGGCCACAGTTGACAATGCTCAGGGCTTTGCACTTAGGGATCACTCCTGGCAGTACTCAGCAGGACTATATGGGATGTTGGGGTTCAAACCCAGGTTGGTTGCATGCAAGTAAAACCCCTAGCTGTTGTACTCTCTCTAGCCCTTCCTGGTATTTCCTATTAAATGAGGAAGCAGGGAAACACCTCCAAGACCAGGGATGCATGCCTGGCATATGTAAGAGTCTAAGTTCAGTGTCCCACATTCTGGGTGTAGCCTGGAAGGTGCTGAACACTATGGCTCTAGGAATCTAGATCTACCTATGAGGTATCTCCTAACCACTGGTCCTAAGGAATTCATATCATAGGGCCTGGACCAATATCCAAATTGCTGATTATCAGTAGGAGTGACTCCAGTGCCCTGAGCTTTGCTTAAGCTAACCTTTTTGCTTTTTGGTTTGTTTTTGTTTTTGGGTCACACCCGGCAGCGCTCAGGGAACCATATGGGATGCCGGGATTCAAACCACCATCCTACTGCATGCAAGGCAAATGCCCTATCTCCATGCTATCTCTCTGGCCCCTTAAGCTAACCTTTTTCAAAATAATCATCTTCTGGGGGCCAGAGAGATAGCACAGCGGTAGGGAGTTTGTCTTGTACATAGCCGATCCAGGACAGATGGTGGTTCGAATCCTGGCATCCCCATATGGTCCTCCATGCCTGCCAGGAGCAATTTCTGAGCACAGAAAGCAGCTGAGGTCAGGAGTAACCCCTGAGCACTGCCGGGTGTGACCCAAATCCCCCAAAAAATCATCTTTGGAAAATTTCCATTTTGATTTGCTTTTTGGGGAATGGGAAGAGTGGGGAAGCGCATTAGACTCACATACTAGGTCTACTAATGCTAAGAATCAGGGGCTGGAGTGATAGTACAGCTGATCCAATCCCTGGCTTCCCATATAGTCCCTCAAGCATTGTCAAGAGTAATTCCTACATTCAGTCAGAAGCAACCCTTGAACACTGTTGGGTAGGTTTCTCCCCCCCCCCCACACACACACACAAAAGAAAAACTTAGACACTTTCACATGGGAAACAAAGAAAAAGAAACAAACATTTTATAATAAAGGGAACTAGCTAATGCCAGCAACAGTGAGGGATAGCTCTGTACCCAAAATACCTCTAAAGGCAAAAATCTGGGTCACTCATCAAGGCAACTGTCACCTCCTGACTGCTGAATACAGGGGTCACTTATACAAACTGAAGCAAAATGCAGTGGACAGATGGTACAGCAAGGCTGAGTTGCAAACTAGCTGGGGATTTCTTGGTCCACTTTTAACTTATTCTGACTCATGAATGCAAAGCAGGTTTCTTTTCCCTAGGCTGGGTGTATGCTAGCTGAGACACATAGGAAATACCTAATACCTAATTTAACTAAGGAAAGCATGGAGGTATTACCTTAACAAGGTAGGCAATACAGCTCAAAAGAAAGTGAGGGTTTGCCCTCATATCAAGCGTAGATTTTGAGAAAATCCCCAAAGATAAAATTTCCAACAACCCAAGCTATTTCTCATAGACAGAGCATTCAAGGTCTTTCATAAAAAACAATCAATAGGTAAATGGAAGCTGGAATAGAAGATTGCTCCCATTCAGAGATATTTAAAGGAAGCAGACTATCTTTAAAAATTGGTATGTAAAATCTCCTGGGAATAGGGAATAGAAACAAAGAAAGGGTGTTTTATTCATCATCATTATTATTATGTTTGTTTCCTGTGGCCTTACAGGTGTGCAAGGCAACCACTCTACCACTGAACTACATCGCCAGTTTGAGGCAATGATTATTTATATAAAAAGTTTCTTTTGGGGCCGGTGAGGTGGCGCTAGAGGTAAGGTGTCTGCCTTGCAAGCGCTAGCCAAGGAAGGACCACGGTTCGATCCCCCAGCGTCCCATATGGTCCCCCCAAGCGAGGGCAATTTCTGAGCACTTAGCCAGGAGTAAGCCCTGAGCATCAAATGGGTGTGGCCTGAAAAACCAAAAAAAAAAAGTTTCTTTTAATTTAATTTATTTTAAGCTTTAATTCTTTCCAGTTTTACCCTGATATTAATCTTATAAAGCTACCAGATTTTGGAATTTATATAGACCTGGAGCATAAGTTTTGCATGCTGTAGCTCCAAGATTGATCCTGAGCACTGTATAATTCTCCTGTAGAATAGACATTCATACACATATATATTAAAAACCTGATATTGGATAATAATGAAGTCTAATAAAAATAAATTTAAATATGGAGATTCCTCCAAAAACTGGAAATCGAGCTCCCCTACAACCCAGCTATACCACTCCTAGGAATATACCCTAGGAACACAAAAATACAATACAAAAATCCCTTCCTTACACCTATATTCATTGCAGCACTATTTACCATAGCAAGACTCTGGAAACAGCCAAGATACCCTTCAACAGATGAATGGCTAAAGAAACTGTGGTACATATACACAATGGAATATTATGCAGCTGTCAAGAGAGATGAAGTCATGAAATTTTCCTATACATGGATGTACATGGAATCTATTATGCTGAGTGAAATAAGTCAGAGAGAGAGAGAGAAAGAAGCAGAATAGTCTCACTCATCTCACTCATCTATGGGTTTTAAGAAAAATGAAAGACATTCTTGCAATAATAACTTTTAGACACAAAAGAGAAAAGAGCTGGAAGTTACAGCTCACCTCATGAAGCTCACCACAAACAGGGATGAGTTTTGTTAGAGAAATAACTACATTTCGAACTATCCTAATAATGAGAATGTACGAGGGAAATAGAAAGCCTGTCTAGAGTACAGGCGAGGGTTGTGTGGGGAGGAGGGAGATTTGGGACATTGGTGATGGGAATGTTGCACTGTGATGGGTGGTGTTCTTTACATGACTGAAACCCAAACACAATCATGTATGTAATCAAGGTGTTTAAATAAAAAATAAATACATAAATAAATTTAAACATCAATTTAGGGGCCAGAGCAGTAGCGCAAGCCGTAAGCCTTGCCCGTAAGCCTTGCCCGAGGTAGCCTAGGAGGGACCACAGTTTGATCCTCTGGAGTCCCATATGGTCCCCCAAGCCAGGAGCGATTTCTGAGTGCATTGCCAGGAGTAACCCCTGAGTGTCATTAGGTGTGGCCCAAAAACAAAAAACCCAACAATTTAAATCTTCATTCCCCCATCTTGTACAAGCAAGAGCTTTGTATTTTGTTTTCTTTGTTGTTGTTTTGTTTTTGAGCCATACCTGGTGGTGCTCAGGGGTTATTCCTGGCTCAGGGATGCCAGAAATCGAATCCGGGTCTGTCCTGTCCTGGCAATGCCAGGCAAATGCCCTACCACTGCGTTATCTCTTCAGCCTCAAGTACAAGTATTTTGAAATACTTGTATATAAGGATGTCATGCTCTTACTTACATGGTTTTCTCCAAATGGACACTTATCTTCATCACCAGATCCTGGAACAATATGTATGTTTGTCTGTGTGTGTATGTACATATATGTATACACACAATATATATAATGTAAGAAGACCTTTTTGTTTTGTTTTTTATGTGTGGGGGTTACCACTGGCTTTACGCTCAAAAATCGCTTCTGGCAGGCTCAGGGGACCATAAGGGATGCCGGGGGATTGAACCTGGGTCATTCCCGGGTTAGCAGCATGCAAGACAAATGCCCTACCACTGTGCTATAACTCCAGCCCAAGAAGCAAATCTTTAGAGGCAATTAAAATCCTGGTTCTCATCATGACAATATTAATGAGTAAGAGAAGTAGAATGCCTGTCTCAAATACAGGCAGGATGTGAGGAAGAAGGAAGAAAGGGGGCATTGGTGGTGGGAATGTTGCACTGGTGATGGGGGTGTTCATTTTTATGGCGAAACCCAACTACAATCATGTATGTAATCATGGTGCTTAAACAAAAAGAAAATGAAAAAATTATATCATTCACCTTAAAAAAATAAAAATAGGGGGGACAAAAAATAAAAATAAAATCCTGGTTCTTGAGCCAAAGATATAGGACAAGAGGTGGTAGAGTGCTTGCCTTGCATGTGGGTTTGATCTCCACATATGGTCCCCTAAGCACTGCAAGGAGTAAGCCCTGAGCATCTTTGGGTGTGATCCAAGAACAATTTTTTTAAATCGATTCTTTCAGGGGCTAGCCATAGAGTTAGTACAGTGGGTAAGATAGTACAAGTGCTTGCCTTGCCTTGCCTGCAGCTGACCCAGGTTTGATTTCCTATCTTCTCACTTGGTCTTCCAAGCAAGGCCAGAAGCAATTCCTGAATAGTCAGGAGTAGGCCCCCTAGAATTGGCGGGTCTAAACCAAAACCAACCAACCAATCAAACAAACAAACAAATCCTGATTCTTTTATTTCTAGGCTCTGTGATTGTGGTCAAGAGATCAGTCTCTGAGTCCCAGTTTCTTAATTTCCTTCAATGCTCTTCCCAAAACTTTCCTTGTACTTTCTTTTCTCTAATTTGCCTGGAAGAGGACTCCCCCCTCCTCCCACCCAGCAGCTTCCTTCTTCTGAGACTTAAAAGCCCAGTACTGTGAATTATTTTACAGAGTATATTCTAAAATACCTGAAAATAAAGACAAGAAAAACAGCATTCATAATTGCTCCTACCTAGAAAAATGTCAATCAGGTAAAAAAAAATGGGTAAAGATATCTAGGTAGTACGTG
This sequence comes from Suncus etruscus, assembly GCF_024139225.1. Classification (NCBI taxonomy): domain Eukaryota; kingdom Metazoa; phylum Chordata; class Mammalia; order Eulipotyphla; family Soricidae; genus Suncus; species Suncus etruscus. Next base: position 45,675,886 of record NC_064864.1, read on the forward strand.
AAAGCTGTTCAATAGTCCACCTGGGGTTGGTTATTTAAGTTTAAACTAACATTGCTTTTCAACTTCAGAATTGCCCCAGATACTCCCATTTCATGCAATAATAAGTTTCCTTCTTCATAAAGTCAATGCATCTTCAGCCCATCTAATTCAACAGCAACAAAAAAAGCAATTTCCCTTAATGCCTGTTAAGAGCAGTGCATTACAAGCCTCAGAGACTCTGCTGATTAACATTAAACAAAATAAAACTCAAACAAGAGCACCTCCTAACCTTTTCATTTTGAAAACGATATAGTCAAAACTTCATCAACTGACCTGCTAGTAGAACATCTAACTTATTTTCCATGAAATCAGTTTTTTTTCTTTTAGTCAATAATCCCTTTCCTTTTTTTGGTTTTTAGGCCACACCTTGCAATACATTGGGGACCATTTGATGCTGGTATACTCCAGAGGTCTTCTGTATACAAGCATGTGCCCCAACTCTCTGAGCTATCTCCCAGCCTCATCTCTTTCCTTATACTATAGTCATTTTTTTCAGGATCAGACACAAGAAAGTGGAATCTTATTATAGAAAGCATATTTTGGGGGGTGTGGGTTTGGGATCATAAATGGCTGTACTCAGGACTTACTTCTCGCTCTGCACTCTTCATTACTTGTGGTAGTACTCAGGGAACCTTATGTAGTTTGAGGACTGAACCCAGGTCAGCCACATGCAAGGCAAGCGCCTTACCCACTGTACCCTACAACACATTTTGACAATCATCAGTAAAATGAGAGCTGATGGCACATAAAGCTAACTGTTTTACCCAACAATCCAACTATTTACATTGGCCTAATTATAACTTATGTGTATGTGGAAATAACAGAGAATGTATATTATTGATTACACCACAGTACCTCTCATATTTTAACCTGGAAGTAATTATGGTCAGCACTGCTCTTTATATCTAGGTAAAAAATACATGGGTCCTATTGTTTACATTATTTCTCTACTAGTAATGGTTAGTCACTGGTAAGTATAATGGCTATGCTTCATTCTGGTCTCAAAGGATAAACAAAGGGTCCTGACTCACTAAAGTGCAAGGAAACAAAATAGAGTTAATGTATGAAATGTATACACTTCTTGGGGACAGTTGCCTCAGTTTTTGAAGCATCACAATTGGGAGTTTGGGCTAGTTTCTACCTTCATGCACAACTTTGTCCATTGGAACATTCCACCTTATCAGCTGCTAGAAATTAAGCAATTGGTTAGAGCTACTATGTTTGAAAAATGAGTGAGTTCCTCATTACTAGGGCCCAAACCACAGATGTAAGTCCAGCAAAATGTCACAGGCTTTAACCTTGGGCTAAATTATTATCTCTAGCACTGCCATAAGAAAATAAAATTCTATGGGGCCGGAGAGATGGCATGGAGGTAGGGTGTTTGCCTTGCATGTGGAAGGACGGTGGTTCGAATCCTGGCATCCCATATGGTCCCCCTGAGCCTGCCAGGAGATATTTCTGAGCATAGAGCCAAGAGTAACCCCTGAGCGCTGCCGGGTGTGGACCCCCCCCAAAAAAAAGAAAACGAAATTCTATCTTGCTTTAGATACAACCTGACATGTTTTCACTATTTCAACATTTACAATGGATGCCAATGGAATGGAATCAAGTGATAGAAATGAAGGAAACATATAACTGAAGGGAAACAAAGTCAAATGACATGCCAACACTCCAAAGACATCACTAAAAAGGGGTGGGTGGTGGTGGTGGTGGTTCAAAGGTATACATTTAAACCATGACACCACGTGGACTTCCTTTGTCAAGATTTTTCTCAATAAACTGGTTTGAACTTTCCTAGGGATAGAATACCTTCAAAGTTAGTCCATTCCTGGGGCTGGAGAGATAGCATGCAGGTAGGGTGATTGCCTTGCATGCAGAAGGACAGTAGTTCGAATCCTGGCATCCTATATGGTTCCTTGAGCCTGCCAGGAGCAATTTCTTTTTTCTTTTTTTTTTTGTTTTGGTTTTTTGGGCCACACCCAGCGGTGCTCAGGGGTTACTCCTGGCTGTCTGCTCAGAAATAGCTCCTGGCAGGCATGGGGGATCATATGGGACACCGGGATTCGAACCAACCACCTTTGGTCCTGGATCGGCTGTTTGCAAGGCAAACGCCGCTGTGCTATCTCTCCGGGCCAGCAATTTCTGAGCATAGAGCCAGGAGTAACCCCTGAACGCTGCTGGATGTGACCCAAACAACAACAACAACAACAACAACGAAGTCCATCCTTGACTTCTCATATTCTATTAATCTGTGCTTTATTCTGTCTCTAGTGGCAGGCTAGTTGCTGGAAGTTCCTGAGAATACAGAATATAAACCTTTGACAGTCTTTGCAATAGGTTTTTCCCTGGATAGCCTATCTCCAGAAGCAGGACTCTATACACAGAAATATAAAGGAACAAAATGCGTCAGGCAAAAATGTCAGTTAGATTTCTGTCAACACTTCAGAAAACAAGAAAATCTTAATACACATCTGCTAGTACTTCTGAGGCAGTGGAAATCTGCTCAAAACACCAAGAAATAATCCAATTTTAATTAATAGTGAACATTCCAATCCTTTGAATGTGACTGGAGAGAATTTTATTTAAAATGGTGTAAGCCAAAAAGCCAGAAGTATTTTAATCACAGCTAATTTTCATTAGCTCAATTAATTATGACATTTAACTTTTAAGCATGGGAATGTAGGGAACAGGATGGAAAAAAATTCCCTCAACATCTAGAAATTGACTTTTCTGTCTTATCACTCAAAAAAAGATACTTGAAGTAAAGAGACAGTACATCGGAGAAAGCATTTGCCTTGCATAGAGCTAACCGGGGTTCAGTGCAGGGACTGTGGGATTAATCGCATCCCATCCCACTCAGTTTACACCTTGTTAGTCATTGGTTGGAAACATCTTTGAATGTAGCACCTAGAATTAATGTGTAGACCACCTAATCCCACCTCTGGGTGTGGTCTGTTCCTTCCTAATAAGTACTCGGGGTTTCAGGAAAACACTATTGTATTTCCGGACTTCCAATGGAGTTTCCTGCTTCTTAGGAGGTGAAGGCTTATGTGTTGGAATTCCCGAACCTTTTTCTCCCTCTTTAGTTTGTGTGTGTATTATTTCTTTTTTTTTTTTTTGGTTTTTGGTCCACACCCGGCGGTGCTCAGGGGTTACTCCTGGCTAGTCTGCTCAGAAATAGCTCCTGGCAGGCACGGGGGACCATATGGGACACCGGGATTCGAACCAAACACCTTTGGTCCTGGATCGGCTGCTTGCAAGGCAAACACCGCTGTGCTATCTCTCCGGGCCCGTATTATTTCTTATATTGGCATTTGCTTCCAGACTTTCATCTCTCCAGTGTCCTGGCTTTGGAATCTGAGGCCTAATTCTAGATGGTCCCTTGCGCACAGGCAAGAATTACCCCTGAGCCACAGTCAGGAGTAAGCCCTGAGAACAGCCGAACAAATAAAAAAAACAACAGAAGTCAGAGACATAGTATAGCAGGTAGGACACTTGCCTTGCACAAGGCTGACCCGAATTTAATTCCAGGCATCCCATATGATCCACAGAGCATTGCCAGGAGTAATTCCTAAGTGCAGAGCCAGAAGTAACCCCTAAGCATTGCCTGATATGGTCCCTCAACCCCCATAAAAACCCAGAATAAAAACAAAACAAACAAAAAAAAAAAAACAAGGAATAGGAACCAGAGAGAGTACACAGATTAAAACACTTATATGTGGCTGGCCCCTATTGGGAGTCTGAGCACCACACATAATCTCCTGAAAGATTGTCGGGAATGCCCCTGGTAGCACTTGGTATGGCTCCCCACCAAACAAACAAAATAACAACAAACCTGAAAGAGAATATTTAATAAGTCCCATATGCATTGGAGAAAAGTAGGTATATGAACCTCAATTTAGAAGAGTTGTGCATGTTCCTTCATGATAGAGGGAAGAAGGGAAATGTCGGTGGACAAAGGACGACTAAAGCTATTAAGTTTCTGAGCAGTTCAGTGTGGGCCATATGGCCATCACCCTAAAAAGAAGTGGTCCTGATGTTCACATACAGGAGACAGGGCATCGTGGCCATATGGATCACATGTGGTTTTCAAGAACTCCAAAGAATGAAATTAAAAGACATGGAAAGAGGTTTATGTTCCATCTCAGGAGGACCTTTTAGAACTCCTCAGGAAAGGCAATCAGCCAGTCTGCCAAAGTAATTAAGCCAGTGAACATTTACCATAAAGCCTACATCAGTTAAGTGAACAAAGATGAATCTTATTACACTGCACTGTCAGCGCAGAGCCTGCAGGTGCTAACCACTAAGACATGGCATTACTCGGCCCTGGCTGCCGGCCCGCCTACTGAGAGCTTCGCTTTTCTTGTCAGTTCCAAACACAGGCTGTTTTCACCTGCCCTGGCAATGACTTATCTTGCCTTCAGAGAGGACATAACACAAATGATTTCTTCTAAGACGCCAAGGCATCCTGTGGGCAGGTGATAGGGTTGGCTGAAGAAAGGAACTTTGAGAGGCAGAGAGGATAGCTGTGGTCTAGAGAAAGTGGGAGGCTAGTTGGGTCAGGATAATGAAGAATTCAGAAAACTAAGGGTAGTGAAAGGGTCAGGGAGGTAGCTCAGTGGCTCAGAGTACTGCCTTAAGTTGTGTAAGACTGTGAGTACAAGCCCTGGTGCTGCTGGCATGTGCTAAGCACATTCCTGGCAGTGCTGCTGTTTGTGATCTCTTGGGGATACAAGGGGTTCCTGACTGCAACACCTTCAGTCACAACTGTAGAGTTCGATCCTTGGTAAGCAGGTATGCAAGCACTAGAACTAAGAAGTGCAATTTTTTTTTGTCTTTTTAGCATTTTATATATATATATATATATATATATATATATATATATATATATATATATATATATATATATATATATATATATATATATATATATATGACCTTTCACCAGTGCAACATTCCCATCATCATGTCCCAAGTGTCCCTCCATCCCAACCTCACACTGGCCTGTACTCTAGACAGGCTTTCCACTTCCCACATTCAGTCACATTTTGTTATGATGGTGTAATTATTTCTGAAACTGCACCACTTGCTCTCTGTGTTGAACTTCATGTCATGAGCTGGACCTTCCAGTCCTCCTCTATTTTGTCTCTGAGAATCATTACACAAATGTCTTTTATTTTTCTCAAAACCCATAAATGAGTGAGACCATTCTGTGTTTTATCTCTCTCCCTCTGACTTATTTCACTCAGGATAATAGATTCCATATACATCCATGTATAGGAAAACTTCATGACTTCATCTCTTCTGACGGCTGCATAATATTCCATTGTATATATATACCACAGTTTCTTTAGGCCATTCATCTACTGAGGGGAATCTAGGCTGTTTCCAGAGTTTGGCTATTGTAAACAGTACTGCAATGGCTATAGGTGTGAGGAAGGGATTTTTGTATTGTATTTTTGTGTTCCTAGGGTATATCCCTAGGAGTGATATAGCTGGATCATATGGGAGCTCAACTTCCAGCTTTTGGAGGAATACAAATGGCTAAAAGGCACATGAAAAAATGCTCCACATCACTTATCATCAGGGAGATGCAAATCAAAACAACTCTGAGATATCATCTCACACCACAGAGATTGATGCACAACACAAAGAATAAAAACAAGCAGTGCTGGCAGGGATGTGGAGAGAAAGGAACTCTTATTCATTGCTGGTGGGAATGCTGTTTAGTCCAACCTTTATGGAAAGCGATACAGAGATTCCTCCAAGAAGTGCAATTTTTGCCAAACACCATAACCTGATTTTTACCCCTGGCAAGCACTACAAACAACATGCAAGTCATCACAACAACAAAATTATGTATGTGTGTGACAAAGAGTATTTAAAAAAAAAAAAAAAGCACAAGGTCACAGACATAGCTCAAAGGGCCAATTAAGTACATATATTGCATATGGGTGGTCCCAAGTTTGATTCTTCGTACCAGTTGATCACATGAGCACTGAACAGAGCTAGAGTAGCTTCCTGAGCATCGCTGAATGTAGTCCCCAAACAAAATAAATCTTAAAAAGCTGCTAAAAGTGGGGCCAGAGAGATAGCACAGCGGTAGGGCATTTGCCTTGCATGCAGCAAATCTGGGACAGACAGGGGTTCGATTTCCGACATCCCATATGGTCCCCTAAACCTGCCAGGAATGATTTCTGAGTGCAGAGCCAGAAGTAATCCCTGAGCACCACCAAACAAAGAAACAAACAAACAAAAAACCTGCTGAAAGTACTGAACTATTATACTTCAGTGAAGCTGATGGTACCTCTCATTATAAAGGGAAAAATTTGGGCAAGAGTGATAGTACAGTTGGTAGGGTACTCGTCTACCATATGGCAGCCCAGGTTCCATCCCCAGAATCCCATATAGTCCTTGGAGTACCTCCAGGAATAATTCCTGAGTATTGAGCTATCTCCCTGCTCCAGAAAAAAGAAAGAAGGAAAAAAAAACTCCATTTCAATATACTTTTTCCACTGGTATAGAATTACTACTCAGGAAAGTTGCTTTTCCAAAGCCACAAAATCCTCAATATTAGTTGAGTAAACTTCAAACCTAAAGAATCACTTTTTGGGGGGCCGGAGAGATAGCATGGAAGTAAGGCATTTGCCTTTCATGCAGAAGGGCATCAGTTCGAATCCCGGCATGGCATGTGGTCCCCCGAGCCTGCCAGGAGTGATTTCTGAGCGTAGAGCCAGGAGTAACCCCTGAGCACTGCTGGGTATGACCCAAAAACAAAAAACAAAAAAACAAAACAAAACAAAACAAAACAAACAAAAAAAAAGAATCACGTTTTTTTTTTTTTTTAAAGAATCACTTTTCAATAACCTAATCAATATCTAAACAAAATTATTTCTTTGCTAAGTAAATCCTACAATTTACAAATGGTACCTTGGAGCAGCTTTTGACCTTTTTTCTGATCAAGACGTGAGACTCAAAATGAAAGCACCATAAACCAAGTAGTAGCTGACTGTTAGAGATCTCAGAACTATTTCCCAAAGTGAGTGATATACTCCTTCAATCTCTCACCTACTAACTCACTAATGACTTCAGGTGTCTGGGGTGGAGTTAAGGGGGGGGGGGATATACTTTGTTGTTCACTTAAGAAAGGTGATTCCAGGCCAGAGTGATAGCACAGTAGGTAGGGCATTTGCCCTAATGAGGTTCGATCTCCAACATCCCATATGGTCCCCCAAGATTGCCAGGAGTAACCCCCCCACCCCCTTAGCACTGCCAAGTGTGACCCAAAAACCAAACAAAAAAGGTAGATTCCAGAGGAACACTGAGTTGTTGTTGTTGTTGTTGTTTTTTCCTGAAAAGGAAGTAGCCAAGTAGAACCTTTGCCCAGTTTAACTCTCACAAAATTTTGTTGTTGTTTTATTCTGGGGCCACATCCATCTATGATCATAGGTTACTCCTGATTCTGAGCTCAGGGATCACTCCTGGAGGACTCAGGGGACCATTATGGGGTGCTGGGGACAGAACCCAGATGGGCTGTGTGCAAAGCAGGTGCCCTAACTGCTATGCTATTGTTCAAGCCCCTTGGTTTTGTTTGTAGGCTACACATGGCAGTGCCCAGAGACCACTCCTCAAATACAATATGCAGTAAAAACCAGGGTTAGCTTAATGCAAAATAAGCACCGTAACCTCTCTTTTTGTTGCTGTTGCTTTGAAATGTTATATTTATATTCATTCATATTACATTTTTAAGAAGGGGATCACAACCAGAAATGCATAAGGCTTATTCCTGGCTCTTTACTCAGGGGTCATACCTGGAGGTGCTTGGGCAACCATATGTGGTGCTGGGGATTGAACTCAGGCTGGCCACATGCAAGACAATCACCTTAACATCTATATTATCTTTCTGGCCAGCCCCTGACAGAAAGAATTTAACAGTACCCACAGGGTACTGTTTAAATTTCATTAAAAAAAATAAAAGAAACTTGGGGGGCTGGAGAGATAGTACATTGGATAGAGTGTTTGCCTTCCAAGTAAGTGGCTGACCTGGGTTCAATCTCTGGCATCCCATGTGGCCTCCTGGACACTTCCAGGAGTGATTCCTAAGCAGAGAGTCAGGAGTAAGCTCTGGGTATTACCAGGTGTGGTTCTCCCCAAAACAAAACAAACATAAAATACATTTTAAAATCTAAGAAAAAAGCCAGAAGTAATAAATATGTCTATACTCAGAGTAGAAGAGTAGGTGAGTTGGGAGGTCAGGCCCTGCACTAATTACAGCTAGGAGATCACAGTGACACTGCTGGGGGACAGACAAGATGACCCAGAACAAGAAATGATATGGAACGGGCATGTGACTGAAGCTGGTGTGAAGTGCTCCCAGCACTGGCACGTGCATGCACTCATGCATCTGAGCTTTTTTCTAGGCCTGGAACAAAAGCAAACAGAAAACTATGGTACAAAGTGATTTGCAACCTTCCTTTTACCATAATTTTTTGTTTGCAACAGGGCCTGCAGTTTCCTTATACTCAAAGGCAGTGGGAGGTGGGAAAAGGAGGGGAGAGAAGAGACTACTCAGAACCAAGCAGTGCTGCCCAGGAGAGGGCTTAATAAGAGGATAAATTTGGGGCCTGATTCTTTGACAGCACCTCCAGTAATAGCTGGTAAAGCAGGGGGTGAGAGCCAGCTCTAAACATTCATCATAATAGTGCAACTAGATGAAGGTCTTTGGGGGAGAGGCTATGAAATTGCGGAGTAAGAAAATGAAACCTGTGTGAGGGCGAGGCGGCCACTCTGGCAGACTCTCTCTATGGGAGGCTGGGTATAACAGTTGGATTTTCATGAAGAAGCTATTAGCTGCTTTTCTTCCAGCAAACCTGGATACCAGCAAACGTGGTTAAGTTCTCCCCTTTCTGGAAAGGTGACATACCAAAAAAGAAATTTTGTTTTAAAGTGATCACAGAATGTTTATTCTACATGAACCATTTCAGAAAATGAACTACATTTCTCTTCTGCTTTTTGTGAAATAACTATCCTCAAAAGTCAAGGAACACTCTGTCTTCACAAGAAAGTTCTGTGGTATCTGAAGCTAAGATTGTCTCAAACAGCCGGTGACAACTGATAGTTCAGTCTGACATACATCCACTCTGGGCAGAGTCTATGTCAGACAACGAGGGAGGTGACTGGAGTTAAATCCTTGATAGCAAGGAACTTAGAAATTAGTAGACACACACCTACCCCCAAACAGATCACTCTGTTTTATATAGACGTACTTAGGGCCAGACAGACAAAGAAAATAAAGAATATAAAAAAGGAAACACACAGAATAGGTACTCAGCCTAGACTGGGCATGTAGAAAAAATACCCTGACAGAGAAAGTGAGCAGAATCAAGCAAGGAAAGGTGGGAGCATATTGGTACACTGTCTTACAGAGATGTGGACTAATACCCAATTTTACTAAATCCTACTAAAGAAGTTCAATTAGGTAAGTTAACTTGAGTTTAGGCCTTCAACAATCAGTCAAATGTTCTGGGGGAACCATAGACAAAAGTTATAGTTTTAGGGCCAGAACAATAGTACAGCGGGGAGAATACTGTTTTGCATGTGGCTGGCCAAGATTCGATCCCTGGCACCCCATATGGTCCCTTGTGCACCATCACCAATAATAATAATATGTTAATAACATAATAAAATATATTAATAATAATAAAATAAATTTTTTTTTTTGGTTTTTGGTTTTTGGTTTTTGGGCCATACCCGGCAGTGCTCAGGGGTTACTCCTAGCTGTCTGCTCAGAAATAGCTCCTGGCAGGCACGGGGGACCATATGGGACACCGGGATTCGAACCAACCACCTTTGGTCCTGGATCAGCTGCTTGCAAGGCAAACGCTGCTGTGCTATCTCTCCAGGCCCAAAATATTTCATTTTTAATAAAAAGTTATAGCTTCTTTTCCTGGGGCTCACTTCAGCTAAAGAGCAGCAGAGCACCTCTGTGAGAAACATGAGCCCTTTGGGGTTTGTGTCTTATTGCTCAATACTGATTCAAAAGATACGCAGAGAGAGGCCATGGCAGATTCTGTACCTCCGCGATCCTGAATTAAATGGGAAAAATACAAAGCCAACTGTCTACGTTGAAGGCAATCCATTCAGTCTCATACGGGAGAGGATGGAGCTCAGCTGCGTGGTGCCCACCCTCTTCAGTTTGCCAGTCTCCAGCTGGCAATGCAGCTGCTTCATTTAAAGCCATACTGAAGCTTCCAGTTTCTGATCACCACTAAACCACAATGGAGAGACTAAATGGCAGTTTTGCAGCTGTCTGTTATTTAGAACAGTTTCCCTGGTTCTCTTTTTGCTTTCAAGACAATAATACTCAGTTGGGAAAGTTCTAATGGCAAGAAACACACATGAGAACCTTTTAGCCTCATGAGGAGTCTGGAAAAATACCAGGTAGGCATTCAAATACCTGAAACAGAAGAAATGGCACCAGAATACAGCCCCTTCAGCAGGGCTTCGTTTATGCAACCTTCAGTTGAAAGCAACCCATCATTGCCAATAAGAAGGTTTATAAAGGCATCCTTAAAATAACTTATAATTTAGTAAATTTGCAAGATACAGCATTAATTGTTCTGAATTGTTACCTAAATAAAGAGGGCTCTAGCAATAAATAATATAGTGGGTAGGGCGTTTGCTTTTGCATGTGGTCATTCCAGATTTGATCCTCAGCACCCCTTATGGTCCCTTGCCAGTATGAGAACCAAAACCAAAAAAAGAAACAAATAAAGAAGAAAAATAATGTAGAAACTATCAATAATTCACTTCAAAGTAAGTGACTGATTGTCTCAAAGCCCCATTTCAAATAATAAAAAACTTTTTTGGGCACTGGAGCAATAACACAGCAGTAGGGCATTTGCCTTGCATGAGGCCGACCTGGGACAGACCTGAGTTCAATCTTCGGTATCTTAGATGATCCCTCAAGCCTGTCAGGAGCAATTTCTCAGAGCCGAGCCAGGAGTAATCCCTCAGTGCTACTGGGTATGCCCCCTACCCAATAAAAAAAAAAAAAAAAAAAAAAAAAAAAACAACTTTTGGCTGCCCTCTTGTTAAGCCTAGAGAGAATTAGAAGCCAATCAAGGGGCTGGGGCAATAAGACAGTGGTAGGGTGTTTTCCTTGCACATGGCCAATCCGGGATGGACTCCGGTTCAATTCTAGGCATCCCATATGGCCCCTGAGCCTGCCAGAAGCATTTTCTGAGTGCAGAGCCAGAGCCAGGAGTAACCCTGAGCGCTGCCTCCAGGTGTGATCCAAAAATCCAAAAACACACACACCCCAAAAAAGTCAGTCACTTCTACTGTATTGGGATAAAAAACTTAATCAAAAAAGGAGAATCTGTCGGCAATTCCAAAGTATATCCCTAGCTATCCTAGGTTAATACATGAGCTGCTATGGCCATACTGAAGTGAATTATTATTTTTTTTGAAGACCTCCCAAGCCATATTCAGAGGACCTACGGACCACTCCTGATGATTCTCAATTAGTGAGGCCAGCAGTTATTACTAGGGTCCAAGAACATGGTATGTGGGGATCACCAGAGTTACCCTCAGCAATGCTGAGTACCATGTGCTGTTGAGGATCAAACTGAGGTCTAGTGCAAGACATGCACCTGTATACCCCATACTCCCTCGCCAGATCCTGAAGTAGCCTATGGTGAGGGGGATCATAAGCAGAGGGAGGAGCCCAACAACCACTTCTTAGGCATCTCAATATTCCACATGCTTAGTTTAGGGCCTCAGGTCAACTGATGATTCTGGAAGATGAGGCAGAAACATAATGCCCCAAAAGATGAAACCATTCATCCCAGTTGTTCACTCAATGACATAGCACACTTTTATTGTATTGTATTGCACTCTGCAAAGGGCAGAACTTTAGGTTGCTCAAAAAAAACCAACATCAGGGGCCGAAGAGATGGCATGGAGGTAGGTCATTTGCCTTGCATGCAGAAGTACAGTAGTTCAAATCCCGCCATCCCATATGGTCCCCCAAGCCTACCAGGAGCAATTTCTGAGTGTAGAGATAGGAGTAACCCCTGAACGCTGCTGGGTATGACCCAAAAAGCCAAAAAAAAAAAAAAAAAAACCAACATCAACTTATGTCCTTACAAGGTCACCATCTAGTAATGAACAGACATGTAAGCCACTTAACTGATGGTGTCAAATGTGCTAAGAGACAAATGCACAAAGAGAGAAATGCCAGTGTGAAACAGTCATCCACAAAGAACTGGGCAAGGTTCCAAGGAAGGTGACATCTTGTAAGAATCTGAAGCATAAACAAGATTCTTGTAGGTAAAAAGAGAAAGCAAAAGATATGCTAGGTAAAAAGCAACTATAAGAGTTGACCTACTGAGCAACATGCTGGGTGTAGCACCTGAGCATTACTAGGTATGGGCCAAGTAAAAAATTATGGGCAAAGGCACAGAGGTATGAAATCTTAGCTTCGCAGCCAAGTCTAATTTGTCCAGATCTTAGAACAGATGGGTAAGAGACAGCAAATAAAGCTAAGAACGAATAGCTAGGATCAAGTTGACAAGTGAAGAAATTCATATATTACCACCAGGAATGACTCCAGAGATAAGTCAGAAATAGCCTCTGAGCACCAACAGGTATAGACCCCAATCAAAACAGATAATTAAAGGAAAACACAAGGCTGGAGAAAAAGAACAGGAGTTATGTCCTTGCCTTGACTGATACAGTCTCCAGTTCAATCCCCAGCATCATGTATGGTTCCCAAGCACTGGCAGGAGTGATCCCACACAGAGCCATGAATAAGTCTGGAGCACTGTCAGGTGTGAGGCCCCGATCCTCAAAGAAGGAGCAAACTGAAAATATGTGTTCTCACTATCCAACTGAAGAAAGCTTTGCAATTACTTTCTTTTCTTTCTATTTTGCAGGGGTAAGGGTAGTTGGTTTTTGGACCATGAGGTTATGCTCAAGAGATTATATGTAGTGTCAGGGATTGAAACAAGGACTGAGACCACTACAGCCATAAGGAAGGCTTACCTTCTGTGCCTATACATAGTCTGGCTATACATACTTTTCTTTGGAGTGCAGCTGGGGACTTTCCAAGCAGTGCCCAGGAGGCCGGTAGGCCCCATTCAGCAATTTTGTTTTGTTTTGAGCAACATCTAGGGCTCGGGGAATCATATAGACTACTGGGGTGGTGGTGATACCACTCTGAATATTTGTTTCTCATTTGCAGAGATAAATGTGCCTCAGAAGTTTTTTGAACCTTTTGTTTTTTGGGCCACACCTGGCGGTGCTTAGGGGTTACTTTTGACTCTAAACTCAGGATTCACTTCCGGGAGTACTTGGAGGACCATATGGAATGTTGGGGATTGAATCCAGGTCAGTTGTGTGCAAGGCAAATGCCCTACTTGCTGAATTATTGCTTTGTCCCTTTTTTAAAGCTTTTTTTGGGTCACACCTGGTCACTCCTTGTTCTGCACTTAGGGTTTACTCTTGGTTGTGCTCAAGGAACTGACCATATGGGATGCCGAGGATTGAACTCAGATAAGGAACAGAAAAGGCTTACTCATTATACTATGTCTCTAAACTCTTCAATATGATTTTTTTTAAGTAAAAACAAGATTTTATTTAGAAATTATGAGAAAGGGGGATTGGGGAGAGAGTAATATGCTCAAGAGAAAACAATGGGCTTCTTCAAAGGTAAAGAGCACCAGTACACATCCCATTGTGAAAGTACGACAAAATGGGAAAATACACATATCTCAAAAGGGGAGATATAGGAACTGTGGGGGTGGAGGGCATCATGTGCATGGGCTGGCAACACATGTGTGCCAACTTAATAAAAAATTTTATTCATAGATTTACTCATTTAGTAAAGAAGAATGCATTTGTAAAAAAATATTTTTTTTGAGAGCCAGAATGACAGTACAGCAGGTAGAGCATTTGCCTTGCAGACGGCAGATCGAATTTGATCCCCAGAAACTGGTATGGTCCCGAGCCTGCCAGAAATGGTTTCTGAGAGCAGAATCAGGAATAACACCTGCGTGCCACTGATGTGGTCCCCCAAGAAAACACATAGTTAAACTTTATGTACATATTATATTATTTTACATCTGCAAATTACTTTAATATTCAATATTGTGCCTGTGAGTTATATTAACTTATGTAACTCATCCAACTTGAGAGTCAACTGACATTCTATTGTGTAAATAATCACAATCCATTCTATAGCTGAAAGGCATTTCCTCCCCCTTTTTTTGGGGGGGGGGGTCCACACCAAACAGCAATCTAGGGTTACTCCTGGCTCTGCATTCAGAAATCACTCCTGGCAGGCTTGGGAGACCATATGGAATTCTGGGAATTGAACCTGGGTCCATCCCAGCTGTATGCAAGGTATTCCATGCAGTGCTACAATAAGGTTTGTGTTTTTTTTTCCATATGTTTGTTTTGGGGTCAACCCAGCAGTATTCAGGACTTACTTCTGGCTCTGTGCTCAGGACTCACTCCTGGTGGATCTTAGGGAACATATGGGATGTGTAGAAGGCAAGTACCCTATTGTAGTACTATTGCTCATGCCCAATAAGTACTCTTTGCATTTTTTAGGGGGGAGGGATTACACACAGTGATATACAGGGATTAGGAGTCACCCCTGCTCCGCACTCAGGACATAATTCTGGTGGGCTCAAGGGAACATATGGGATGTCAGAGATTGAACCCAGGTCTGTCATGTGCAAGGCAATCAACCTGCCATTGCTTCAGCCTCCAATAAGTATTCTTATTTATATATCCTTTGGCCATTTAGGAAAATGTCTCAAGGAAATAAACCTAGAAATAAAATAACTGGGACATAAGGTTTCAACAACTTTGTATTTACTGGGTATTGCCAAGCTGCCAACAAAGTACTGGCACTCACACACCTTCCTACCGGCAGTACCAAGCTTTGTATTTCTGAAATTCAAGCAGGATGACTGAATTAACCGAGGCTACAACCACAAGGGAAAGACTTCAGGGCAAACGACAATCAGAAAGCTTGTAATATGATAATTGCAGAAAAAGAACGTAATGTAGAACTGAAGAAAAAGAGTTCATTTGAAAAATATTCAGAAGATAAAGTAAAAGAACATACTAACTGGTGTTGGTAGAGGCCTTAGGACTGGTCCTCATATTGTCTTCTACTTAGATACTGTATCAGCTTGTGTTGTCAGAAAAACTCAGCAAACAGGACTTTCAGAGGTTTTTTTCAGAAACATTGGAACTGGCACAAGACCTGGCCATTGATATTCCCCATATTTGGTTATACCTTGCTGAAGTAGTAACCCCCATGTTAAAAGAAGACAGAATCTCTATGAGAGAACAGAACTTAGAGAATTTAGCAATCCTGAGACCGTCAGAGCAATAGCACAGTGGTAGGGCATTTGTCTTGCACACAGCTGACCCAGAAAGGACATGAGTTCGATCCCCGGTGTCCCATATGGTCCCCCAAGCCAGAAGCGATTTCTGAGTGCATAGCCAGGAGTAACCCCTGAGCATCAGTGGGTGTGGCCCAAAAACAACAACAAAAAAGAATTTAGCAAATCTTTGCTTCCTGTTAAAAGACTTGGGGGTCTTGCTTTCTGAAATACTGCACCTTCTTTTTTTTTTTTTTTTTTTTTTTTTTTGTTTTTGGGCCACCCCCCGGCAGTGCTCAGGGGTGACTCCTGGCTGTCTGCTCAGAAATAGCTCCTGGCAGGCACGGGGGACCATATGGGACACCGGGATTCGAACCAACCACCTTTGGTCCTGGATCGGCTGCTTGCAAGGCAAACGCCACTGTGCTATCTCTCCGGGCCCTGAAATACTGCACCTTCTATGCAAACATATGAGCCATAAGAAAGTGGGAGCTTTATGGAAGGAGGTTGTCCTGAGCTGGAAGGACATTTTACCAGAAAGAGAAGATGTACATAATTTTCTCTTGGAGCAGAAGTTGGACTTTATAGAGTCTGACAGTTCCTGTTCCTCTGAAGCACTTGAAGACCTCTGCTGAAGAGCAGTATAAGCGACATGAGAAGCTCAGTACTCATTACTGAGGACAAAGCAAATGATGAACAGATCTTTGACTGGGTAGAGACTAATCTTGAAAAAGCTAGACGAGGAGGCAATGGGGGAACATCTTTTTAACAGGAAAACCAAAGGAACCAATTGAGAGACATCTAATTAGAAGGCAATATGAGGACCAATCCAAAGGTCTCTACCAACACTGGGTAGAGAAAGAAAACACTAAATTAACTGAAAGTTCCACTTTGAGCCCCCAGGATGAATGACAGTATCTTTGGAAGAGTTTTCATAACTGAAGATGTTCTTAAATGGTGTGGTTTGAAGCATCTGTGTAACATCTATGTGGGATACAACATTCCTCAGGCAAGACCAGTTGAGAGTACAAACAGTGAAGCTACTTTACCTAAGGAGAAACAAAGAAACAGAAACCAGGCTCAACAGTTAAGAGAATAAATATAGCACAAGGAAAGAATCTCTCATCACTTTTCTTTAAATCAGCATTAGAAGGCCTAGCTAGAGCAATCAGGAAAAACAAAAGAAACAAAGGCATACAAATTTAAAAAGAAGTCAAATTGTCTCTATTTGCAGATGATGTGATATTGTAAATAGAAAACATTAAAGACTAAATACACACAGAAACCAATAATATTTTGATAGGGATTGTATTTGTAGATTGATTGCTTTGGATCAATCTGAAAAGCTAAAGGATCAAAGCCAACTGAGAAAAACATACTTCATTTCTATATGCTACTATGAGAAAGAAATTAGGAAGAAAAATCTCATTTAAAAATCTCACCAAAAAGTGGAGCCAGAGAGATAGCACAGCGGTAAGGCGTTTGCCTTAGATGCAGAAGGACAGTGGTTCGAATCCCAGCATCCCATGTGGTTCCCCGAGCCTGCCAGGAGCTATTTCTGAGCATAGAGAGCCAGGAGTAGCCCCTGAGCGCTGCTGGGTGTGACACCGCCTCCAAAAAAAAAAATCTCATCAAAAAGAATTAACCACCTAGAAATAAGTTTTACTAAGGAGGTAAAAGATTTGTACACTGACAACTGTAAAACATAAATAAAAGAAAATAAAAGTATAAATAAGTGCTAAAATATTCTATATTTGATTAATAGTGTTAAAATGTTCATACTATCCAAAGCAATCAATCTACAAATACAATCCCTATCAAAATTTCAATGACATATTTTCATCACAACTAAAATTTCATCATAACTCTAAAATATATATAAATAACTTTTTAATTGCATGGTGACAATATAAAAATATAAAATTTTAAAAAGTGTATGGAACTACAAAAGACCCTAAATAGCCAAAGCAATCTTGAGAAACAACCAAGTCAGAAGAATCACTCCCTGATTTTAAAGCTATCGTATCAAAATGGATGCCAGTGGCAAAGAAACACACAGATCAAATTAACAGTGCGGAGTCCAGAAAAAAATCCTTACAGGGCCGTCAAGTTATTTAAAACAAAGGGTTCAAAATTAGGCAGTGGAAAAGGAATATTTCCTAAATAAATAATATGGGAAAACTAGTTCAACCATATGCAAAAGAATGAAACCAGCATATTAGATTATATAATACAGAAAAATTAATTTAAGGGGCCAGAGCAATAATAGCATAGTGGGAAGAGCATTTGCCTTGCATCCAGCCAACCTGGGCTCAATCCCTGGCATTTCATGTGGTCCCCAAACCTGCCAGGAATAATTTCTGAGCTCACAGCCAGGAGTAACCCCTGAACACCCCCAGATGTGGCCCCAAAACCAAAAAAAGAGAAAAAAGAAAAACATTAAAAGATTAAAAATTAACTTAAAATGAAATTAGAAACTATAAAATTCTTAGAAAAAAGGAGTAATATTCATCTTGGTAATGATATTTAAGGTTTGTGCTAACCTGAGATAATGAGTGCCAGACTTTAATTCACTTGACTCAGGGGTCTCAAACTCAATTTACCTGGGGGCGCAGGAGGCAAAGTCGGGGTGATCCTTGAGTGCAAAGTCAGTAGTAAGCCTTGAACTTTAGGTGATGTGACCCAAACAACTAAAACAAAACAGAACAAAAAAAGATTCCTCTAGGGCAGGGCCACAAAATGTTGTATGGAGGGCTGGAAACGGGCCGAGAGTTTGAGACCCCTGCTAGGTGGATGTTCACAACGAATGAGAGGTTGATGTTAAAAAGCACTACAGGGTGGGTGGAGAGATAGCACAGCAGGCAGGGAATTTGCCTGTCTGTCTGTCTGTCTGTCTGTCTCTCTCTCTCTTCTCTCTCTCTCCCTCTCTCTCTCTCTCTCTCTCTCTCTCTCTCTCTCACACACACACACACACACACACACACACACACTCACATATTTTTGTTTCTTACTGTCATTCATCCCAGTAGGAGCACAACAAGTTAGATGCCAATGTGTATCTGAAGCTATCTAATGTTCAGAAACGAAGTAACAGAAAGGTCAACTACTCATGAGACCTTATACTAAACCTTCTGACTATGATTTAATATCATGTGATTATCATGGGATAGATACAATGATTTTCATAAATTTTCTTGTTGCTGTACTTTTTTTCCTCTTCCTTTCTTCTTTTCTTTTCTTTTTTCTTTTTTGGAGGTGGTGTTTGGGATTACTCCTAGAAAGCTCAGAGACCATATGGGATGCTGGGGAAGGAACTAGGTCTGTCAGCTATGTGCAAGGCAAATGCCCTATCCATTGTACTATATCACTCTGGCCCCCTCATTTCAGCCCCCACCTTTTTAATTTTTTTAAATACTGATTACATGTAGAAATACTATTCGGGGTACACTGGGTTAAATACATATTAAACTTTATTTCAGGGCCAATGATTATGATCCAAACAGTATAATATGTATATGCTTTACATATATAAGGCCCTAGGTTTGATTCCCAGCAGCATATATACGTCCCCAAACACCACCAGTGTAGTTCCTCAATAAAAAAGTTTAAAAATCAATTTCATCTATAAAGTTGCCAGTGGCTCATGATGTATTTATATTGAACTATGTTGTTTTTTTACCACACCCAATAGTGCTAAGTCCTTACTATCTCTGTACTCTGTACTCAGGATCCTGGGGGTTCAGGTGACCATATAAAGTGCCAGAGATTGAACCCTCGTCGGCCACAAGTGCCCTGACCACTGTACTATCTCTCCAGTCCCTGAATTAAATTATTTAAACCTTGCTGCAAATGTTCTCTTTCTTTCTTTTCTTTCCTCTCCTCTCCTCTCCTCCCCTCCCCTCCCCTCCTTTCCTTCCTTCCTTCCTTCCCCCCCCCCCCCTCTCTCTCTCTCTCTCTCTCTCTCTCTCTCTCTCTCTCTCTTTCTTTCTTTCTTTCTTTCTTTCTTTCTTTCTTTCTTTCTTCTTTCTTTCTTTCTTTCTTTCTTCTTTCTTTCTTTCTTTCTTTCTTTTTCTTATCTTCTTTCTTTCTTTCTTCTTCTTTCTTTCTTTCTTTCTTTCTTTCTTTCTATCTTTCTTTCTTTATTTTCTTTCTTTCTTTCTTCTTTCTTTCTTTCTTCTTTCTTTCTGATTTTTGGGCCACACCCAATGGCGCTCATGGTTACTCCTGGCTCTATACTTAGAAATCGTTCCTGGCAGGCATGAGGGACACACAGGATGCCAGAATTCGAACCACCTTCCTTCTGCATGCAAGGTAAATGCCCACTGCTGTGCTATCTCTCCAGCCGCATCTGATTTATTATTTTATTTATTTATTTATTTTGATTTTTTGGTCACACCCGGCGGCGCTTAGGGGTTACCCCTGGCTCTACACTCAGAAATCAGTCCTGGCAGGCTCAGGAGACCATATGGGATACCGGGATTCAAACCACCATCCTTCTGCATGCAAGGCAAATGCCTTACTTCTGCCTCCATGCTATCTCTCCAGTCCCAACTATCCATTTTCTTTTTTTCTTTCTTTTTTTTTCGTTTTTTGTTTTTGGGTCACACCCAGCAGTGCTCAGGGGTTACTCCTGGCTCTACACTCAGAAATCGTCCCTGGCAGGCATATGGGTTGCTGGGATTCGAATCACCAACCTTCTGCATGAAAGGCAAACGCCTTACCTCCATGCTATCTCTCCGGCCCCAACCATCAGATATCTTAAGACAACCATGTGGTGTGCAAGTAAAGACAGTTTATATCTTTCTTTTCTATCTAGATATTTCTCTTTTAGTGGTGGCTGTTGTTTTGTTTCTGTGACATGCAGCAGAATTTGAAGACCACATGGTATCTGGACTTGAAACCCCAGTAGATCTGGATATTTAGTGCTAAAGTGTCCTCCTCCTTCCTAGAATGACCATCATGTCTGCACAGGAAAGAGGAAACACTGCAGAAACTTTCCAGAAGCAAATAATGAAGGGTGAGCAGTAAGTAGTCTGTCATCTCCTGGAGGCTTTTAGAAAGCTATAGTGGGAGCACAGCTGTCCTGGTCACATTCTATCTTGGGTCCAGCATGATTACACACTGGCCTTCAGATGTCCTTCTAAAGTCTTAACTAAAATGCCATCTGATGCTATAAAGTCTTGCTATACTATCAGTGCAGACACCACTAGTTCAGGTGAAACACTAAAGACACAGGGTTGGGAACACAGGAAATACATAATAAGTACTAATTAGAGGCTAGCCAAGATTGACCTGCACATTCCCATCAGGAAAAATGCTTTGTATCTGCTATGTATAGTCAGCAAGTTGCACTTTAAATCCCTTTTGGGCTGAAGGAGCATAAAGACACAGGATTAAGATGTGTTATGCTGCTGACATAAGCCTTCATCTCGGTGTTTCATTATCACCTTTATCTTCTCAAATATTTTTAAAGCCATCTTAGAATTTCTTTCTTTTCTAAAACATGCACACTTTCCATAAGATTACAGCTTTTTAATAATTACTTACTAGAATCTAAAAATTTTGGTGAATATGCTAAATCAGAACACACAAACAATAAGCCATTTGATATATGTGGCTATTTGAGAAAGCCCTATTTCCGATTAAATGTAGTTCAATCCTAAGCAAAATGAATAAAAATTCTGCTTTAATGTAGGCTCCATCTAGTGCATATGCATTTTTTTTCATAGTAGAAGGAGAAAAAGGAATACAAAGAGGAATACAAATCAGTATGAGGTTTTAACAGATGTGGTCTTGGTTGGGGTCACAGCAGCCCCTTCAAGTCCAGTGCTAAAAATCATTCAGCCAAAACACTAAAAGTCCTACAGACCTTTGCTTGACAAAACACCAAGGGAATCAGCACCTTACTAAATGTAATCTGGCCAGTCTGGTCAGAATAATGGCCACACGTCTGCTCGTGGTGGTCAGCAGTTAGTACACTAAGTTGCAGTCATAGATCAATATTGACTATTACTGCTGCAAGCGATGCAATAATATTACCATGATATAACTTTCCCATTGGGCTATCTTTAGACATGCTGAACAGAGACAATTTGGAACTCAAGGGGTTGCCAAGTTAGACATGAGAAGCAAGCATTACATACACAGTTCAGATGCTGGGGAGAGGCATGAAAGAAAACAGTTCCTCAATACGGGCTCAGCATTGGTAGCTCACTTATTCCTGGATCCCTGGCACTGTACAAACCTGCAATATGATTTTTGTTCCAGTCCACAGAGAGAGGTGTGGAAGTAGTTTCTGAGATTACTCCTGGGACAGAACTATCTGGTGCTCATCAGATCTTGTAAGAGGGGGCTGGCGAGGTAGCGCTAGAGGTAAGGTGTCTGCCTTGCAAGCGCTAGCCAAGGAAAGATTGCGACCGTGGTTCAATCCCCCAGCATCCCATATGGTCCCCCCAAGCCAGAGGCAATTTCTGAGCACTTAGCCAGGAGTAACCCCTGAGCATCAAACGGGTGTGGCCCGAAAAAAACAAAACAAAACAAAAATCTTGTAAGAGTTCAAAGGTAGGAGGTTCACATACACACATATAAATATAGCTTTAAAATAAAACTAAAATCAGAACTACAAATAACTGGATCAAAGCATTTTAGCTACTGTACTATTGCTCCAGCCCAAAATTCACCACTTTTTATTGCACAGTATTTCATTACATGATACACCACGACTTATTTACTTCTTCACTGAGGGTCATTTGGGTTGTGCCCAGGGTATGTTTTGTTTATTTGTTTTGGCCATACTCAGCGGTCAGGATCATGTGGTACTAGGAATCAAAACTGGGTCTACTATATGAGAAGCATGCGTTGCATTCACTTAGTCCTTTGCGCTAACTCTCTAAAACTCTCTCTGTTTGCAGTTTTAAGAGTATGTATAAATAATGATTATAAACATTTGTCCAATTTAAGTTTTCATCACACTGAGTACTTAGGAATGGATTGCTTTTTGTCTGGAGAGAAAGGGGCTACAAGCAGTGCTCGGGAAACCCAGGACACAGCCAAACAGGTAGTTAGTGTACTACACAGGCCTGAGGCTGTGATGTAGTTTCTTGTCACTTTGTGGTGCTTGGGGTGTCCAGGGCCAGATTCAGTGATGCTCAGGGGCCTCCAGGGCTGCCTGCCTATGCTCAAGGGACCAAGTGATACTGGGAATCTGAGTTGAGCAAATGCTAGGCATATACCCTAACTTCTTAACCATTTCATGGTCTCTGGATTAATTTGTTTTAAGGGGGCCACTCTGGCACAAGAGGGCTATTCCCAGCAATGTTCAGGAAATCACTTGGTGCTGAAGAGTTAACCTAGACACCTGCATGCAAAGCTTGCACATCATTCCTTTCGGCCATTCTTGGCCCCATGGATTGGTCTTATTAAAAATGTGTATCAGTAGGAACAGAAAGATAGCACTGTGGTAGGGCATTTGCTTTGCACGCAGCCGATCCAGGAAAGAAGTAGTTCGAATTCCATATGGTCCCCTGTCCCTGCCAGGAGTGATTTCTGAGCACAGAGACGGAAATAACACCTGAGTGCTGCCGAGTGTGAACCCTCCCCCCAAAAAAATAGTGTATGCGTGAGTTGGTGAAGTTACAGTAACTGCATAAAAACCATGAGTGTTGGGGCCAGAGATAATACAGCAGGTAGGGTGTTTGCCTTGTAGGCGATTGAGTGATCCCTGAGCACTGTGCCAGGAATAAGCTCTGAGCACCACCAGGCATGTCCCCCCAAATGTTAGCACTATTATAAACATGCTACCTAAAATTACAATAGAAATAAATTTAAAATGCAACATACTGTCTATCTATAAATATTGTTTTATATTATATATAACACGTGTGTGCACATGCACACAATGTACACTATCTCCCTCTCTCCATTTCTTCCTTTCTTCTGGTTCTAGGGACTGAAGCCCGAGTCCACCCTACACAAGGCATGTGTTCTTTTGCTGAGCCCCACCTCTGGCCTTCAAGTGCTATTTCTACAGCAGAAACATTTTCCCAGTGGCATAACTATAATGCTATTTCTGTAATGCTTCTCATCTTGGCTTATCTATTATTACTCCTCTGCCCTCTTGAGTATAGGAAACATCTCCAAATCTATATCACTTCCAAATGCCATTAACACTTTGTTTACTTTCAGCCCTAGATCATTAATAAAAATGCTAAATATGCCTGATTTCCTCATCAGCACCCTGCAGCATCGTAGAGAAACAACTCTCCCCAACCCGCACCATCACTTACAAATTTACTTCACTTGCTTTAACGCACAAGCTGCAGCCAACAGCTTCTCTAGTCTTAATCAATGTTCAACTGTGCCAAGAATCTTCAGTATATCACCTTTAATAACTACAGACAAACCAAACAACTTCCCAACTAATTAGTAGTTAGTGCATTTTCTGCAAATCACACACTGAGATGAGGACCTGAGACCACACTAAAAATACCTGAGGTGTTAGTTACTCCCTAACCCTAGCCTGAAAGCAATAGTAAGCTTAGTTCCTTCTAAGAGTGCCCCATTCTAAAAACAGTCCTTTACATAAACTATTAATTAAACTAGAGCAGAGAAAAAAAAGAAGTCAGCATAATTAACATACAAAGCAACAGTATGGCCTAATTAATCACTATGAAGAGCAATTGAATAAAATACTATGCATTTTTATGAAGCAATTTAATATGGCAAGTAATTAATCACAGAAACACTAAGCAAAACAAATGGATTTCCCTTTAAGGAAGTCACATTTATCATCTATAATATATCCCAAACTCTAATTTGTTATCCAGCCTCAGAATTGTCCAGGAGAAAATGAAGTGTCAGCCTTAGTAGAACACTGACTTCTGATGAAAAAGAACATTTAGCTTTTAGCTTTTCAAATACCCAAAGAGCTTCAGGATTATGGGGCATAGAGCATGGCAATAAGCAGAACTCTTTTTAAGGCCTTGGGGTCACACCAGGTGGTGCTGGGGCTACTCTGACTAAGGATGGAGTTTGGATCAAACCGAGGCAGCCCTTGGAGACATTCTCCTGGCATGGTATTTTTTTAAAATAATTTTTAAAATTTAAATAAGGAACCATGATTTAGTTATTAATTGTTGGGATTTAGACATAAAAATATTTATTTTTTAATTTTTATTTCACTCAACATATCTTCCAGTTCCAACCAGGTTGCTGCAAATTGCATGATTTCATTGTTCCTTTCACAACTGTATAGTATTACATTGTATGTATGGACCACATCTTTATAATCTATTCAACTCTCATTGGATTCTATATCTTAGTTATTGTTCTAAGTGTAGCAATGAGTAATGGTATGCATATATCTTTCTGAATGAATGATCTAAGTTCTGGGGGCTAGATACCTAAAAGTGGAATTTCTTGATCATACAGCAGCTCAATTTTAAGTTTACTTAGGACTCTCCATATCATTTTCCACAGGGACTGAACCAGACAACATTCCTACCAACAGTGGATGCGAGTTCCTTTTATACCACATCTAGTCAGAAGACTGTTCCTACTATTTTTGATATGTGCTATCTCATTATCCTCTTGATTTAAAAATTTTTTGGACACACCCAATGGTGCTCAGGGTTACTCCAAGCTCTGTACTTAGGGATCACTACTGGTACGCTCAAGGGTCTCAAACTCAATTTATCTGGGGGGGCCGCAGGAGGCAAAGTCAGGGTGAGGCAGGGCCGCATAAGAAATTTCACCAAAAAAAAAAAAAAAAAAAGGGACAGCGGGCAGGAGCAGCGGAAATGACGTCTGCGCTAGGTGCAAAGTATTCGCGATTATTCACTTACCGAATATTCGCAATAAAAATCGTATCAGTAAGAAAAAAATTGCAAAAAAAAAGCATTAAACATTTGCATACCACGAACAGAACTGCTCGGGGTATGCGAATGTTTAATGCTATTTTTTTTCTTACTAATGCGATTTTTATTGCGATTATTCGGTAAGCGAATACTGCGATATTTGAAGGCTGCGGGCCACAAAATGTTGCACGGAGGGCTGCAAACGGCCCGCAGGCCGCGAGTTTGAGACCCTTGATGTAGGCTATCATAACTGAACCTGGGTCTGCCACATGCAAGGCAAGTACCCTACTGACCCAGCCCCTTGATCTGAAATTCTGAATTTGAATTCCTCTAATAATACGGGATCCTGAGCACTGTTTCCTATGCCTACTGGCAATCCACTTGTCTTCTTCTGAGAAGTATTCATTTTCTCTCCCCCTTTTTTTTAATAGGAATTTTGAAAAAAAATTCTTGATCTTTGTGAGTACTTTCTATATTGTGGATATCAAGCTTTTATCTGATGTGTTGAATGTGGATATTACTTCCCATTCAGTTCATTCAAACGCCACTGTGCTATCTCTCCGGGCCCTAGCTCAAGTTTCTTTTGCCATGCAGAAACTCGTTAATTTGATATGGTGCCATTTGTTGTTGTTGTTGTTGTTGTTTTTTGTTGTATTTGTCAGTGGTCTCAGATCATTGAAGATAACTTTGAGATCTAAACTTTGGAGTATTCTGCCTATGTTTTCTTTATAGTTTCTAGTCAGACTTCCAGATCTTTGATCCAATTTAAATTGACTTTTGTGTAAGATAAAAGATATGGATCAAGCTTTTTCTTGGAGGGGCCACACCCAGCACTCAGGGGTTACTCTTGGCTCTGTGCTCAGAAATTACACCTGGCAGGTTTGGAGGACCATATGGATCTCAGGGATCAAACCCACCAAACACCCTATGTGCTGTGCTATCATTCTAGTCCCTGGATAGAAGTGGGTTTTTTGTTTTGTTTTGTTTTTTTGTTTTTGGTCCGCAGTACTCAAGGGTTACTCCTGGCAGAGCACAAGGGACCATATGAGATTCTAGGGATCAAACCCAGGTTGGCTGCATGCTAGGCAAGTGTCTTACCTGCTACACTATTGCTTTGACTTCAAGCTTTAGTCCCTTTTCTTGTTTTTTTTGGTTTTCAGATCACACTCGGCAGCGCTAAGGGGTTACTCCTGACTCTACGCTCAGAAATAGCTCCAGGCAGGCTCTGGGGACCATATGGGATGCCGGGATTCGAATCACTGTCCTTCTGCATGCAAAGCAAATGCCCTACCTCCAGGCTATCTCTCCGGCCCCAAAGCTTTATATGTTTTTATATGTAATTATCTAGTTTTCTCAGGATCAACTTTTTCTGGTTTTTTTTTTTTGGGGGGGGGGCACACCCGGTGACGCTCAGGGTATACTCCTGGCTATGCGCTCAGAATCCGTCCTGGGTTAGCGCATGCAAGGCAAATGTCCTATCACTGTGCCACTGCTCCGCCCCCTCAGGATCATCTGTTGAAGATGCTATCTTTACGCCATTTCATGTTCTCAGAAAGGTCCTTTATTGAAAATAAAATGTCCATATATTTGGGATTTGTCCTTGGTTATTCAATTCTGTCCCACAAATTAGAGAGCCTATCTTTATTCCAGTACTATGCAGTTTTAGTCACTATTTTTTAATAACACAGTTCCAAATTAGGTAATTAGATACCTCTTCATTTATTTTTCAGTATGGCATTGGCCATTCGTGGTCTTTTCTGATTTCATACAAGTTTGTTTGTTTGTTTTTTAATGGGTCACACCCGGCGGCACTCAGGGCTTACTCCTGGCTCTATGCTCAGAAATTGCTCCTGGCAGGCTCAGGGGACCATATGGGATGCTGAGATTCGAACCACTGTCCTTCTGCATGCAAGGCAAATGCCTTACCTCCATGCTATCTCTCCGGCCCCTTCATACAAGTTTTAATTAACTTTTCTAGGTCCTTAAAAAACGTTATCATTCTTAGGAATGACAAGAAATTTGGATGGGGACTGAATTGAATCTATATAACAGCTTGGTAGGATGGTCATTTTAACAATATTGATTCTTCTAATTCATGAGCATGGAATGTTTTTCCTTTTTTTTTTTTTTTTTTTTTTTGGTTTTTGGTTTTTGGGACACACCCAGCGTTGCTCAGGGGTTACTCCTGGCTGTCTGCTCAGAAATAGCTCCTGGCAGGCACAGGGGACCATATGGGACACCGGGACTCGAACCAACCACCTTTGGTCCTGGGTCAGCTGCTTGCAAGGCAAATGCCGCTGTGCTATCTCTCTGGGCCCTGTTTTTCCATTTTCTAAGATTTGCTTCTATCTCTTCCTTGAATGATTTAAAGTTATCATGGTATAGACCTCCTATGTCTTGTTAGGTTGACTCCTACATGCTTGATGTTTTTAGATACTTTTTAATATTTTGCTGTCTTGATATTTTATTAATCCTGTTCAGTTAAAAAATGACAATATCAAGAGTTTTTTAATATATACTATTTTAAATGCGACAGACTCCTTGATCTCTTTCTCCCCTGATTCATTCTTTACATATAAGAATGCAACCAATTTTGTATATTGACTTATAGTTGGCTATTTTTCTGTACTGGTTTATTATTTCTAGGAGCTTTTTTTGGGGGGAGGGTAGACTTTTTAGAATCTTCTATGTACATATCATCTACAAGTAGTGATAATTTGACTTCTTCAGTTTGGATCCCTTTGGCTTGTTTTGTTTTGTTTTTGCCTGATTCCTATAGCAAAAACTTCTAGGGTCTGAAGTGATAGTATAGCATATAAGGTGCTTGCCTTATATGTGATTGACCTGGATTTGATCCCCAGTATCCCATGTGGTCCTCAAACCACCACAAGGAGTAATTCCTGTCTTAAGTTCTACTAGGTCAGTACAGTCAAATAATAATCGCTAAATGTCTTATAAAAAGAAACTACTCAGCATTAAGTGTGACAATTATATGGGCTGGAGCAATGGCACAGCAGTAGGGCATTTGCCTTGCACGCAGCTGACCCAGGACAAACCGCAGCTCGATCCCCAGGTGTCCCATATGATCCCTCAAGCCAGGAGCAATTTCTGAGCGCATAGCCAAGAGTAACCCCTGAGCATTACCAGGAGTGGTTCCAAAAAACAAAACCAAATAAAAGAGTGACAATTATAGATATTTTTCTAGATAGTACCAAAGGGAGGCCCCTCAATAGCTGACAACAAATAGAAACATCTTTTGATATTCAGAACAAGCAAAAGTGAAAAGGAGTGGTGGTGCATTAGTGCAGTGAGACTTAAAGATATTTCCTTTTTTCTTTCATTCTCTTCCTTTCCTCCTGTCCTTACTTAAAACACTGATAGGCAGACCTCACCCCCATAATAGCTTCACCAGTTTGAAAAACATCAATAGGGGCCAGGCGGTGGCGCTGGAGGTAAGGTGCCTGCCTTGCCTGCGCTAGCCTAGGACGGACCGCGGTTCGACGGCGCCCTATATGGTCCCCCAAGAAGCCAGGAGCAACTTCTGAGCGCATAGCCAGGAGTAACCCCTGAGCGTCACAGGGTGTGGCCCAAAAACCAAAAAAAAAAAAAAAAAAGAAAAACATCAATAGGCTGATTGTTTTTCAATGTTCTCAATTTTGTTTTGTTTGGGGGTCATACCCACTGTTACTCTGGGCCTTCTCCTAGTTCTCCACCTAGGGATCACTCTTGGTAGGCTCAAAGGACCACATAGGATGCCAGACAAGGAATTTGGGACTACCAGGTGCAAGGTAAGCAACTCACCTACTATCTCACCAGTTCATGAATGGTCTCAATTTTCAAAGATAGTGACACATGCAAGTTTTTAAATGTCTTTAAAATTAGCTTTTTAAAATAGCTTTTTCATTTTTATAGATATAGTGACACACGTTAGCACACAAATTACAAGAGGTTATCTTTCTATTTCTTTCCTTTTACCCTCTCTACTCTGATGTAATAGTAGATAAATTTGCTCTTTCTTTGTCAAGAACCCAGTAACACATAAGCTTTTATTCTCCCCTCTGGTCTTTTTGAGCTTACCTCTGTGTATTAAAGCACTTGACAGAATCCCACATATCTGCTGGCTGAAACCAAAGTACCAATTCCTTAATGACCTGCTCGACTTACATGCTGAATACCATGAAGCACTCAATACTTATCATTGTTCAAGGAAAATCATGCTTTTCACACTTCCACCCTGCCTCTTTTCACAATTTGAGAAAAAGCATTAGATATATAATTTGACATTTTCCTCTAGATTTTAACTCTTTTGTACTTTTTTGAACCTTGTGATTCTATTAATATTAACTGGTACCACTCACATGGATTTCAACTCTCTCATTGTTTGCTCCTTCAATCCATTTATCTCACTCCAGGCACTGTGACTTTTCTGGGAGAAAGGGAGGGCTGGGCCATACCCAGCAGTGCCAGGGATGAAACTTGGGTCAGATGCATGCAAGGCATGTCTCTTCTCCCTATACTATGAGACTGTGCATTTGTGATATTGGAGAGTCCAAAAACACAGAGCCACTGGAGTTGGCAAGTACGCTGAAGTGGTGCCAGGGACTGAAGTCAGTCTCGGAGGTGCGAGATATGCCGAAGTCCTGGCTACATTCAATCCCCCCCCCCCACGAACTTTTTTGTTTGTTTTGAGGTCATACCCAAAAGGAGATGAATAGTGAAGTAAACTACTTATTCAGGAAATATGCAGGCAGTGAGAGAAAAGCACTTTCACAAGACAACACCAGCTTCTTCAGATGGGAGAAAATCTGAGTACTA
Organism: Suncus etruscus; assembly: GCF_024139225.1. Lineage (NCBI taxonomy): Eukaryota > Metazoa > Chordata > Mammalia > Eulipotyphla > Soricidae > Suncus > Suncus etruscus. The sequence goes on from NC_064864.1 coordinate 45,705,995, forward strand.
GCTTCTGCAGTTTTATCGTTTTCCTAAACTACTCCATCGGTGTAGATAAGAACCTGCTGCAGGGGACAGAGAGATAGCACAGCAGCAGTGTATTTGCCCTGCATACAGCCGATCCAGGACAGACGGTGGTTCGAATCCTGGGATCCCATATGGTCCCCTGAGCCTGCCAGAAGCGATTTCTGAGTGCAGAGCCAGGACTAAGCCCTGAGCACTGCCGGCTGTGACCAAAAAAAAAAAACAAAAAACAAAAAACAAACAACAAATAAAAGAGTCTGCTGCAAGAATGTTGTTTGCTCAGGATTCACTCCAGACAGAGCTCAGGGATGGGATGCTAGGGATTGAACCAGAATTGACCACATGAAAGGAAAGCATACTACCTGCTGTACTATCACTCTAGATCTACATTTAATGTCAAGGTGAATATTTGACAGATGTCCTTGTTATATATAATAAAGTTCATATTAATAAATAACTCAAAATGTATCAGTTAAATTTGAGGAGGCAAATAGATAACATCATTTTAATAAATAGAAAATTAGTTCAGATTTTTTTAAGCCTACAGCACCCGGTATTCCCAGGCAGTCTCCCATCCAAGTACTAACCAGGCCCGACCCTGCTTAGCTTCCGAAATCAGATGAGATTGGGCGCGTTCAGGATAGTATGACCATAGACTTAGTTCAGATTTTTAAAAAATTTACTTTAGTTTAAGGTTTTTTGGGTAAGGGTTAAGTCACCCCAAAAATGCTCAGGTTACTTATATGTAATGTCAGGAATTAAAATGGGATTGGCCACATATTAGTCAAGTGCCTTCACTCTGGCCCCAAGAAACAGATTTTAAGTAGTTCCTATCTGAATGCTATCTAACAAATTATGCCAAAAGAAAAATGAAGTACTCAAATTGCTGGTTAGAAATCTTCTACACTTCGGGCTGGAGAGATAGCATGGAAGTAAGGCGTTTTTGCCTTTCATGCAGAAGGTCGGTGGTTCGAATCTTGGCATTCCATATGGTCCCTTGAGCCTGCCAGGAGCGATTTCTGAGCACAGAGCCCTGAGCACTGCCGAGTGTGACACAAAAACCAAAAAAAAGAAAAGAAAAAAAAAAAGAAATCTTCCACAGTTGCAGCCAAAGTGATAGTACGTAGCGAGTATTGCATGCAGCCCAGGTTCAATTCCCAGGATTCCATCTGTTCCCCCAAGCAGGAGTAATTCCTGAGTGCAGAGCAGAAATAACTCCTGAGCATTGCCAGGTTTGGGAGGAGGCACCAACATGAATGAATGCATGAAAGGAGAGACCAATGAGAACCAACTTTCTTTGGAGATTCCTTGAAAATGAGAATTTTAATCATAAGAAAATAGTGTCAAATGAGAGAGAAATTAATGTTCTTGAGTACACAGGGCAGTAAAAAATGCATTTGCACACCCTGTGTTTGACATCCCACTCACATGTTATTGGTTTTAAAAGAAATTATATAGAAAACAATTAGAACAAAAACCTCATTAAGCCTCTATAACAGGAGCACACTTTGCTAAAGCATGCACAAAATCCAGGCTCCAGGGACAAATGTATAATCGAGGTAAAATTAATCAAAACCTACATAAAGAGGATAGCAAGAGACAGTTTAACAAGAAAATCCTTCCTTGGTGTTAGAAATTCCTGAAGTCTGATTCACTGAGTGCATAATTCTGCTTATTATCTTCTACTATGTAACACTATATTTATAATTAGGCTGATATCACAGTAAGATGACAGTAAAATGCAGACACAATTCATTTAACAATTAATCTACTGGAGCTAAAAATTCTTACCATGTCATTAATTGCCTGCATAAAACGCAGCCTCGGTTTCAGTTTTAGATTATCACGCCCCTTCTTTAAAAACCCAGGGGAATGCAATGCACAAGGCAAGACTTGTTTAGGGGAGAACAGGCAGCAGCGAGCTTCACACTTTCCATTTCCTATGGACCCAACACAGAAGAGCCTTTATTAAGACCACTAAACTTCCTACTAATTAAAGAGAAATAATAGCATTTTTGTTTTGTTTAGGGTTTGGGGGCCACCCTGGGTGAAGCTTAGGGGTTGCTCCTACCACTACAGTGAGGAATCATTCTTGATGGTGCAATAAAAGCATTTTCTTTCTCTCTAAATCTTCCCCCACCCTTATTTCAAATTGCTTTTTTACTGTGCTTTACCTATATATTTGAATTTCTCAATATCTCATTTTGAAAAATAATGCTTGTTAAAAAAATAAAATAATGCTTGCTGAAATTTCCATTTTTCTAATCTATCAGTTAGTAAATCCCTCTGCTGGGATTGGGGAAGAGTGGGAGAATAGAAGATCTGAAACATTGTATGAAGGTTGCTATCCCTGGTTTTTCTATAAAAGGATTTTATTTTTCCAGTCTGGCCATGGCTTATGACTGCCCACCCACAGTTTTTCTTCACAAATTTATTCTTTACAAAAAGCTTTGTTGTTGATTCTTAAGGAAAAATTTTCTGTCTTCCTAGCCATTTTACATAACAGTGGCAAGCCAAAACCCAGAAAGAACAAAGATTATTGCCAAATTCTTCACCAAATCAGACTCAGGATTAAATCAAAGCATCTGGACAAAAATTCAGAAGGCCTATTTATCAAAAGTGCTGATGATACAGAGAAGCAAAGAAAAAACAATATATAAAATGGCAAACTGGGGTTTAAAAAATGATATAAGCTTAAGGTTTGGGACCACACATGACAGTGCTCACATAAGATGAAGCAATTTCTGAAACCATGATCAAAAACAACCCTGGAGGTGTTTGGAGACCATAGGCAGTGCTGGCAGCATGCAACGCAAGTGTCTTACCTTCTCTACTATCTCCTTTTTACAAATTTGGCTCCACCTGGCAGTGCTCCGGTTACACATCTGACACCTATGTACTCAGGAATGTTCAGGGGATCATGTAATGCCAGAGAGGACTAGGGCCTCCTTCATGCAAAGGATGCACTCAGTCCTTTGAAATATCTTGCCAACCCCTAAATTAGTTAATTTAATTTAATTTTTTTTTAATTTTTTTGGGTCACGCCCAGAGGTACTCAGGGTTACTCTTGGCTCTGAGCTCAAAAATTACTTCTGGCAGGCTCAGGAGACCACATGGAATGCTGGGATAGAGACCGGGTGGACTGTGTGCAAGGCAAATGCCCTATTTTTTGCCCGGGGGGGGGGAGGGGTCACACCGGGCAGCGCTCAGGGGTTACTACTGGCTCTGCAGTTATAAATCACCCTGAGTAGGCACGGGGACCATATGGGATATCGGGATTCGAAGCACGGTCCTTTTGCATGCAAGGAAATGCCCTACCTCCATGCTATCTCTCCGACTCCAAATGTCCTATATTTTTTTTTTTTTTGGTTGTTGAGCCACACCCGTTTGACACTCAGGGGTTACTCCTGGCTATGTGCTCAGAAAATCGCCCCTGGCTTGGGGGGACCATATGGGACGCCGGGGGATCAAACCGCGGTCCTTCCTTGAGCTAGCGCTTGCAAGGCAGACACCTTACCTCCAGCGCCACCTACCCGGCCCCCAAATGTCCTATATTTAATGTAATTTTTTGCTTACGATTTTGTGGCTGTCACATCCAGTATGGTGTACTGAAAAGGAAAAGTATGAACATGGAGTATGCAGCCCACTGTATTGCATTTCACAAAATTTGTATTCTAGAGGCTAAAGCAATAATACAGGGGGATTGTGACCCAGCAGTGCTCAGGGGTTACTCCTGACTCTGCCCTCAGGAATTACTCCTCGCAGGGTTGGGGGACCATATGGGATAAAGGACATTGAACCCAAGTCAGCTGTGTGTAAGACAAACATCTTAACTGCTGTGCTATCGCTCCAGCCCCTGTCCCTGAACCTCTAAAACAATGTTTTTGGGTTTTTTTAGGGGGGCTTTTGGTTTTTGGGTCACACCCGGCAGTACTCAGGGGTTACTCCGGTTCTATGCTCAGAAATCACTCCTGGCAGGCTCGGGGGACCATATGGGATGCCAGGATTCAAACCACCATCCTTCTGCATGCAAGGAAAAAACCCTGCCTCCATACTATCTCTCTGGCCCCTCTTAAACAATGTTTTAATGACCAAAAGATGATCCAGTAGTAATTCCAAATGCCATTCCCTTGGGGTACCACATGGCTCCACATGCATTGCCAGGAGTGATCCACAATCCAGCAGAGTGTGGATGGTAGCCCTTGAGCAGCACCCACAAGCAAAAAAGTAATAAAAGGTCTGGAGCAATAGTAGAGTGGATAGGGTACTTGTCTTGCACACAGGCAACCCAGGTTTGATCCCTGGCATCACATATGATCCCTTGAGCCTGCCAGGAGTGATTCCTGAGTGTAGAGCCAGGAATAAACACTGAGTACCACCAGGTATGGCCCCCCCCAAAAAAAAATACAAACAAAAACCCAACCAACCAACCAACAAGTAAAATTTCTATTAATTAATTTGGTTGAAGGGGCTCCCACACAGTGTTCAGGGGGCTAAGGAAGCCACGTCCAGCAATACTCGGTCCAGTTGTACCATCCTAACGATTCAATGCTTAGGCAAGTCAAAATGTTGTTGCTGGGACCCAGATGCCTGGGCTATACCTGGCAAGTGCTCAAGGGGGCCATGCAATACCAGGGATCAAGATCATGTCTTTGAAAGTACCTCTGAACCCTAAGATCTTCCTGGCTTCTGCATTACTTTCCTATTAACCTTATAGGAAAAAAGAAAAAGACATCATAAGAGATGAGTCCTAGAAAAGCAAGACTGCTATTAGATCTGAAGGGGTGGGGTGGTAGTTGTGTTTTGGGCCATACCTGGCTGTGTTCAGGATTTATTCCTGGCTCTGCACTCAGGCATCACTGCTGGTGATGCACAGGGAACCATATGGGGTGCTGGGGATTGACTTTAGGTCAGCCAGGTACAAGGCAGGTTCTTTACCAACTAAACTATCTCTCCAGCCCCTACTGAAAAATCAATTACTTTAATATACCACATCTACAGAATATGAAACAAAAATTACATGACTGTTTCAATAGATGTGAAAGAAGTATTTTCAAAAACCGAATTCATTTTCATAATTAAAAAATGTAATAAGGGCCCGGAGAGATAGCACAGCGGCGTTTGCCTTGCAAGCAGCCGATCCAAGACCAAAGGTGGTTGGTTCGAATCCTGGTGTCCCATATGGTCCCCTGTGCCTGCCAGGAGCTATTTCTGAGCAGACAGCCAGGAGTAACCCCTGAGCACCACCCGGTGTGACCCAAAAACCAAAAACCAAAAAATAAAAAAAAAAAAAGTAATAAAGTAGGGATAAAAGAGGGCCAGAGCAATAGCACAGCAGTAGGGTGTTTGCCTTGCACACTGCTGACATGGGACCGAAAGTGGTTTAAATCCCAGCATCTCATCTGGTTCCCTGAGCCTGCCAGGAGCGAATTCTGAGCGTAGAAACATCTGAGTGCCACCAGGTGTGACCCAAAAATCAAAAAAAAAAAAAAAAAAAGTAGAGATAAAAGAGCATTTCTTGGGCCCGGAGAGATAGCACAGCGGCGTTTGCCTTGCAAGCAGCCGATCCAGGACCAAAGGTGGTTGGTTCAAATCCCGGTGTCCCATATGGTCCCCCGTGCCTGCCAGGAGCTATTTCTGAGCAGACAGCCAGGAGTAACCCCTGAGCACCGCCGGGTGTGGCCCAAAAACCAAAAACCAAAAACCAAAAAAAAAAAAAAAAAAAAAAAAGAGCATTTCTTCACTCTGAGAAAAGGCATCTATGTTTAAAAAAAATAACTACAGCTAAAATACACTTAATAACTACAGCTAAAATACACTTAATAATCAAGGTGGGGGGTTTTAGGGGGAGGGGTTTGGGCAAATCCAACTGTGTTCAAAGCTTATTCCTGGTTGTGTGACCAGGGATTACTTTTGGCAATTCTTGGGGGACCTTATGCAGTATTGAGGACTGAACTTGAATCAGACTCATCAGACAAGCATCTAAACTCTTGTACTATCTTTCTGACTCAAATAAATTAATTAAAAAAATCAAGGTCCTCTTCATTTATTTTGGTCATACCCAGTGGTGCTCAGAACTCATCAGACTCATCAGACTCATCAGACAAGCATCTAAACTCTTGTACTATCTTTCTGACTCAAATAAATTAATTAAAAAAATCAAGGTCCTCTTCATTTATTTTGGTCATACCCAGTGGTGCTCAGAACTTACTTTTGGCTCTGTGGCAGAAATCACTCCTGATGGGTCTTGGGAGACCATAAGGAGTGACAGCCACATACAAGGCAATCACCCAACTTGTTGTACTATTGCTCTGAACCTCAATAATCTTATTTTTGCTTTGTTTTGGAAAATACTCAGAAGTGGTTAGGGGATGTTTCTAATTCAATGCTCAGGAAGTTCTTCAAAAGTTCTTGGAAAATTATGTTGAAGATGCAAATATAACTCCCACATACAAAGCATGTACTCTCTCTTGTAAGCTCTTTCCAGCCTTACTAATTTCCGTTTTATTTTGTTTTAGTTTTGTTTTTGTTTTTCGGGCCACACCCATCTGATGCTCAGGGGTTACTCCTGGCAAAGAGCTCAGAAATTGCCCCTGGCTTGGGGGGACCATATGGGACGCCGGGGGATTGAACCTCAGTGGCGATCTTTCCTTGGCTAGCGCTTGCAAGGCAGATACCTTACCTCAAGTGCCACCTCGCCGGCCCCCTAATTTCCGTTTTAGAGGATCAAACCTAGCAGTGTCTGGGGACATTCCTGGGATTCCCAGGTGCATGCAATTCCTTCCTCTGAACCATCTCCCAGGTCACACATTTTTCTTCTTTTTGGCAATGCCACAGATTAAGTCCAGGACTTTATTTATGGGAAGCAAGTGCCTGACCACTGAGAAACATCCTGGCCCTAAATACTATAGTCTTGCATCCCGGGTCTCTTGTAAATTCACATATATAGGGACAGTATATTTGAACAATGCTGATTACAGAATTAAGTCCCATGTAAAACGTAAGAATCAGTGCTGATAAAATTCATAGACTTGCACTTTCAGGAAATAACTGAAAACAAACAACAAAGAAAAAAAACCTAGGACTAAGTATGCAAACCAGAGGCAGAGTACTTGTCTTGCTGAAAAAAAACAACAGGCCTAGACTCAAAGTGAGATAGGGTGACTCTGAATTCCTTCCTTTTACCTGCTATACTCTGCCATCACTTAGAACGTTTATGCAGAGTAACAAGTGAATCCAAAAATAAGAACAAGGACATGCAGGGGAAAATGTGATGGTTCTCCATTTCCAGTGATTAGAAGGAAACATAGAGGGCAAGTTTCATGACATGACTGGCAATAATTTTTGGCAGAGTCCACCTGGCAGTGGACTGAAGGTTACTTCTGGATTGGTGCTCAGTGGCTGAATCCTAGTCTCCCACACACAGAGCATGTGCTCCAGTCCCATAAAGTCAGCTCTCTAACCCCAGCAATAATCTTTTGTTTATGGGGACATACAACATACAACAGATAATAATATCTGAGCAAAGAGCTCAGATATTTCTCAGGTATTATGGTGGGGTTTAGAGAACCATTATACGGTGCTGAGTATCAGAATCTGGGTCAGCCACATGCAAGGCAAGTGCTCTATCATCTATGTTATCTCTCCAGCTCTCAGTAATAATCTTTCTTATGACACTGAAAGCACAGGAAACATCACCTGCTCATGGATTGGGAGATTAGTATCATCAAAATGGCAATATTCCCCAAAGCACTGTACTGATTTCAATGTACTCCTACAAGGATACATGACACTTTTCAAAGAATAGATGGAAAACTCCTAAAATTCATATGAAATGATAAACAACCTATAATAGCTAGAACAATCCTAGGGGAAAAAAGATGAAAGGCATCACTTTCCCCAACTTCAAACTATATTAGAAAGTGATAGTAATTAAAACAGCACTGGAGGGGCTGGGCGGTGGCGCAAGAGGTAAGGTGCCTGCCTTGCCTGCACTAACCTTGGACGGACCGCGGTTCGATCCCCCGGCATCCCATATGGTCCCCCAAGCCAGGAGCAACTTCTGAGCACATAGCCAGGAGTAACCCCTGAGCATTACCAGGTGTGGCCCAAAAACCAAAAAATAAATAAATTAATAAATTAAAAAAAAACTTTAAAAAAAAACAGCACTGGAATAATGACAGACCCACAGATCAATTGAACAAAATTAAATATTCTGAGAAATGCTCACGCATAATATCAATTGATCTCAAAGGAGAAAATAATATGGGCTGGAGTAATAGCATAGTGAGGAGTATGCTTGCCTTGCATGTGGTCGACCCATGCATCCTATATACTACCCCCAAGCCCACCAGGAGTGATCCCGGAGTGCAGAGCCAGGAGTAAACCTTGAGAACAGGGTGTGGCACCCCCCAAAGAAAGAAAGGAAAAATATAAAATAGAGCAAGGGAATCCTCTTCAACAAGTGGTGCTGGGAAAATTGATCAGCTACATGCAAGAAAATAAACTCAGTCCTCTCTTTTATGCAATGAGCAGAGGTCAAATCAAAATGGATTAAAGACCTTGATATCAGACCTGAACACATAAAGTACATAAAGGAAAACATAGGTAGCATTCCATGACATTGAAGCTAAAGGCACCTTCAAGGATGAAACACTACTGACCATGGAAGTAGAAGCAAAGGTAACAAATGGGACCACATCTGCACCTCATGACCAGGATACAAAGACAGCCCATCGAATGGGAGAAATTATTTGCCCAATATTCATCTGATAAGGGGTTAATAACAAATATATAATATCAAAGCTTTACAAGAAAAGCATAATATGAAGCCGGAGTGATAGCACAGAGGTAGGGCATTTTGCCTTGAACACGCTAACTTAGGACGAAGCTGACCTAGGACAGACTGCAGTTAAATCCCCTGCATCTCATAGTGTCCCCCAAGACAGGAGTGATTTCTGAGTGCATAGCCAGTAGTAACCCCTGAATGTCACAGGTGTGGCCCCCTCAAAAAAAAATAATATTGAGATAAAGAATACCCAAAGACATTGAAAACAAAGAACATGAGAACTGGTCTTCAGTAGAAAACATGCCACTTGAGGGCGCTGGGGGCAGGACAGGGAGGGGGCAACATCTATTGTGGAATGAAGTGCTCAATAGGGAGAAGGTGGTAATGCCTTATGTATGAAACCCTATCTACAACAGAACTGAAAACCACAGTGCAAAACACATATACTAAGAGGGACTGGGGCAATAGTATGGTGGTTAGGTTGTTTGCTTTGCATGTGACTGGCCTGGGTTCGATCTCGGCAAGCTTTATAGACTCCCAAGCCCACCAGAAATTAACCCACCACACAGTCTGCATAAGCCTGAGTACCACCACGTGTGGCTCCAAACAAAACATAACAAAAATGATTATGTTGGGGCCGGTGAGGTGGCACTAGAGGTAAGGTGACTGCCTTGCAAGCGCTAGCCAAGGATTAGGACCGCGGTTCTATCGCCCAGCATCCCATATGGTCCCCCAAGCCAGGGGCAATTTCTGAGCGATTAGCCAGGAGTAACCCCTGAGCATCAAATGCGTGTGGCCCAAAAAACCAAAAAAAAAAAAAAAAAAGGGTTATGTTTTCTGCTATACCTATTTTCCAAAAACTACTTTGTTTATTCCAAAAACTACTTTTTAAGTAGAAAAAGACCCCTAAGAGAATTTCAAGTTGAGGTAAAAAGATTTTATATGCTAAAGCGCAATATCCTAACCTCACAGCAGACCTATCTAAAACTCTTTGTACTTCATTATAAATATCTGACTCAAATCAATTGCTCGTTGTTCACAAAGCCCACCAATAACTTAATTTAAAAAATCTCACTTTGGGCCTGGAGAAATAGCACAGCGGTGTTTGCCTTGCAAGCAGCCGATCCAGGACCAAAGGTGATTGGTTTGAATCCCGGTGTCCCATATGGTCCACCATGCCTGCCAGGAGCTATTGCTGAGCAGACAGCCAGGAGTAACCACTGAGCACCACGGGGTGTGGCCCAAAAACCAAAAAAAAAAAAAAAAAAAAAAAAAAAAAATCTCACTTTGCAGCATTAACCAAGTTAAGACAAAACAGATGGGATTCGTATTTTTCTTTTCTAGATATAGTTATAGTAGTGAGATCAACAAACAGCAACTATTAAAATAATAGTTTCCACGGGGGAAACCAAATTATAGCAGCCTAATTTTCATGCTTTGTGTTAATCTGCATAATGCTTTTCATTCTTTATAATGAGAGACCAGCAGGGTCTGATTAACAGATGAAAGGTCATTACTAATAAATTCTAATCCAAGGAATAATCTGAGCTGCCTGCACTTCACAGCAAACAACTGGACTAGACATATGATGTTCCTGTACTGTTTGCTTTTTAAGAACCATCAGCCCAATGACTGTTCCTTTCATTAATCACTTTAGCTCATATTTACTTTTCACAAAACTAAATCAAATCTTTCAGCTGAAGAGTCTAGTGTTAAACTGTTCCTCCACTTGAACTCATCAGAGAGCTGTGACTAAGAGATAAATACTGTAGCCAGAATATGTGCAAGGGCAAGAGACTTCAGGGTGTTTTGTCTGGCTGAGATCTCACATTTACTTCCCCATTTATTTTTAATTTAAAATTGGGGGGTGTCACACCCAGTGCTGGGGGCTTACTCCTGGCTCTACTTTCAGGGATCACTCCTGGTGGTATTCAGAGCAAAAGCCCATCCTGCTGCTGTCTTATCTCTCTGGCATCCCTTCCCAACTCTTAACTCTGGCCATCAACAGTAGTATATGAGGGCCCGAAGAGATAGCACAGCGGCGTTTGCCTTGCAAGCAGCCGATCCAGGACCAAACGTGGTTGGTTCGAATCCCGGTGTCCCATATAGTCCCCCGTGCCTGCCAGGAGCTATTTCTGAGCGGACAGCCAGGAATAACCGCTGAGCATGCCGGGTGTGGCCCAAAAACAAAACAAAAAAAAATTTAAGGGGCCGGAGAGATAGCATGGAGGTAAGGCGTTTGCCTTTCATGCAGGAGGTCATCAGTTCGAATCCCGGCGCCCCATATGGTCCTCTGTGCCTGCCAGGAGCAATTTCTGAGCGTGGAGCCAGAAATAACCCCTGAGCACTGCCGGGTGTGACCAAAAACCACAAAAAAAAAAAAACAGTAGTATATGAACCTTGATTACAGCCTGAGGGCTTTTCCCTATGACACTCCGGATTCTATACATAGCACATGCCAGAGTGTTATGCTCAATGAACCCCTTATTTAGAGGTGGCTGGGAACTATTCTTGTTCCTTATCCTTTCCAGCAGAATGTATTTTTAATGCTTTCCCTTTTTTCTTTTTAAGGGAAAAAATATTTTTGGGGGTGAAAGAAAACAGTTATCTCAACGGAAAGGAAGGGGGAACCAACTCAATATTGAAACAAGACCATGAAGCAAACGGGCACAGATGTGAATTCACTAGAGGAACAATTACAAGAGAAATGCACTACATTTTCATCCCAAACTCAAGACTTGTCACTAAACACAGCAATGCATAAAATGTCATTTTCAAAGGGAAACTAAACTTTAGCTTAATGCATTCCAAAAGTGGGGGGATTAATACATTAATTATAGAATTCAAACTTCATCCACCTTAGGAAAATTACAGATCAGGAGGAAAACCTATTTACGGTGATTCAGTCTCCACTTCTTTCTGTGAGAAACCAGAGAATAGGATTGTGAACTCGGCGCTAATAAAATGCTCATTAAGTAAAAAGCATTAAGATGTTAACTTGAAGAGAATCATTAAGAGCTTCAAATTACTTACCTTGAAAGCTGTTTGCTTAGATGAAGGTCAGATTTTTAGTCTACCATTTTTCCTTTTCTCTTTTGACTAATTAGGCTAACAGTGAGCAAACATCTTCCTAATGTACTGGACCCTCACCTAGGGAAGCTCTCTAAGTGTTGGTAGAAGTATCTTGCATAAGGCCACGGATATAGCTCAATGGTAGAACATAACTCTTGTATATGTGAAGCCCTGGGGTCAAAACTGGCACTGCATTTAAAAAAATAAAAGTTGGTGAATAGTTATATATTGTATAAAACTGTAACTCAATGACAAACAACTGTATCTGTGAAAAAATATATAGTATGAACAACCTTGTACCATGGTGTTTAAATTAAAAAAAAAAAAGGAAAAAAAATAAGTGGCAACTGAAAATATTTAGAAGTCTCTAAGCAAAGCTTCCTAAATGTTTTCTTTCTATCCATCATCTATGTAGCACCTCAGAATACTTTTCTGGTTTTTTTTTTTAAGTTTTTGGTTTTGGGGTCACACCTGGCATGCTCAGGAATTACTCCTGGCTCTGCACTCAAATCGCTCCTGGCAGGCTCAGGGGACCATATGGGATACCAGGAATTGAACCCGGGTTTGCCCCAGGTTGGCAGCATGCAAATGCCCTACCCACTGTACTATCATGCCAGATCGCAAGTAGAATTTGTTTTTGTTTTTTTTTGGGCGGGGTCCCACACCCATTTGATGCTCAGGGACTACTCCTGGCTAAGCGCTCAGAAATTGCCCCTGGCTTGGGGGGACCATATGGGACTCCGGGGATCTAACCGCAGTCCTTTCTTGGCTAGCTCTTCCAAGGCAGACACCTTACCTCTAGCGCCACCTCACCTGCCCCACAAGTAGAATATTTTAAAGGCAAATAATAATTTATGTTAAGATTCCTTCATGCGGGCCCGGAGAGATAGCACAGCGGCGTTTGCCTTGCAGGCAGCCAATCCAGGACCAAAGGCGGTTGGTCTGAATCCCGGTGTCCCATATGATCCCCCGTGCCTGCCAGGAGCTATTTCTGAGCAGACAGCCAGGAGTAACCCCTGAGCACCGCAAGGAGTGGCCCAAAACCAAAAAAAAAAAAAAATCCTTCATGCAAGGCACATACTATATCAATGAGCCACATCCCAGCCCCAATATGTTAGTTTTTATTGTGGCAAAGCATGACACAATATTCCTATGGGAAGGAATAAACATAGGGCCTTGGTGTTTGTGACATAAGGTGTCCAATAAAAAGTGTCTAAACAATTGCAGTTTGAGAATCTCTTTGAAAAGCCAAACAGGAAAAGAGACAAATTGTTTAAACACAAATAACTTTTGACAATTAAAGAACTGACATGACTAAGATATAAAAGACAAGAGAAAAGCAAAGAGGCTGACACTTAAGCAATTGAGGCCTCCAAGCATATGAAAGTACTTAATATTTACTTGTCTCAATCTAAACTCCAAACAACAGCCTACATCTGCTGGGTGCATACAGTGTTGGGCTGCCAGTAGTGCAGAGACTTCTAGAAGATCCCAACAACCTGTCCCGGCCAGAGACTTCCCTTTTTTTTTTTTTTTTTTTTTTTGGTTTTTGGGCCACACCCGTTTGACGCTCAGGGGTTACTCCTGGCTATGTGCTCAGAAATCGCCCCTGGCTTGGGGGGACCATATGGGACGCCGGGGGATCGAACCGCGGTCCGTTCCTTGGTAGAGCTTACAAGGCAGACACCTTATCTCTAGCGCCACCTTCCCGGCCCTACCAGAGACTTCCTTACTATTTCCTATACTGTAACCATGTAGAAGCCATCTTTGGGCAAATTAGTCTCAGAAGCACTCCTGCAAAAATCTTTTTTTTTTTTTTTTTTGGCCACACCCTGCGGTGTCAGGGGTTACTCCTGGCTATCTGCTCAGAAATAGCTCCTGGCAGGCACGGGGGACCATATGGGACATCGGGATTCGAACCAACCACCTTAGGTCCTGGATCGGCTGCTTGCAAGGCAAACACCGCTGTGCTATCTCTCCGGGCCCCTCCAAAAGTCTTTTAAGACTCAAGATAACATGATTAGAGATGTAGGTCAGAGGTTGAACTCTGTGAGTGTGATCCCAAGACTATAAAAAAAAAAAAACTGACTTATATTGTATTTTTGTGTTCCTAGGGTATATTCCTAGGAGTGGTATAGATGGATCATATAGGAGCTCAATTTCCAGTTTTTGGAGGAATCTCCATATCGCTCTCCAGAAAGGTTGAACTAGTCTGCATTCCCACCAGCAGTGAATAAGAGATCCTGTCTCACTGTATCCCGCCAACACTGCTTGTTCTCATTCTTTGTGATGTGTGCCAGTCTCTGTGGTGTGAGGTGGTTGTTTTGATTTGCATTTCCCGGATGATTAGTGATGTGGAGCATTTTTTCGTGCCTTTTGGCCATTTTGTTTGTTTGCTTGGTTGGTTTTTGGGCCATACCCGGTGACGCTCAGGGGTTACTCCTGGCTAGGCGCTCAGAAGTCGCTCCTGGCTTGGGAGACCATATGGGGCGCCCGGGGATCGGTCCGTCCTAGGCAGGCACCGCCACCGCCTGGCCCCGCCTTTTGGCCTTTTGTATTTCTTCTTTTTTTTATTTTGGGCCACACCTGGTGGTGCTCAAGGGGTTACTCCTGGCTGTCTGCTCAGAAATAGCTCCTGGCAGGCACAGGGGACCATATGGGACACCGGGATTTGAACCAACCACCTTTGGCCCTAGATCAGCTGCTTGCAAGGCAAACGCCGCTGTGCTATCTCTCCGGGCCCTCTTCTCCCCATTTTTTTGATAGGATTAGATGTTTTTTTCTTGTAGAGTTCTGTCAGTGCCCTGTATATTTTGGATATTAGCCCCTTATCTGATGGGTATTGGGTGAATAGTTTCTTCCAATCAGTGGGTGGCTCTTGTATCCTGGGCACTATTTCCTTCGAGGTGCAGAAGCTTCTCAGCTTAATATATTCCCATCTGTTACAAACGCCCCTTCCTTACACCTATATTTATTGCAGCACTATTTACCACAGCAAGACTCTGGAAACAACCAAGATGCCCTTCAACAGAAGAATGGCTAAAGAAACTGTGGTACATATACACAATGGAATATTATGCTGGCGCCAGGAGAGATGAAGTCATGAAATTTTCCTATACATGGATGTACATGGAATCTATTGTACTGAGTAAAATAAGTCAGAGAGAAAGAGAAAAACGGAGAATGGTCTCACTCATCTATGGGTTTTAAGAAAAATGAAAGAGATTTCTCAACAATTTTCAGAGACAAAAGAGAGGAGGGCTGGACGTTACAGCCGACCTCATGAATCTCACCACAAAGAGTGATGAGTTTAGTTAGAGAAATAACCACAATGCGAACTATCCTAACAATGAGAATATATGAGGGAAGGGGAAAGCCTATCTAGAGTGCAGGTAGGGGCGGGGAGGGGAGGAGGGATATTTGAGTCATTGGTAATGGGAATGTTGCACTGTTGATGGGGGGGTGTCATCTGATATGACTGAAACCCAACCACAATCGTGTTTGTAACCAAGGTGTTTAAATAAAAAATATTAAAAAAACTGATTTAAAAAGATGGAGAGCCAATAATTTTCAAAAATATACTTGCTACTGAACCTTTTTTTTCTCTTCCATCTCGTTATTTTTTTATTTTTTAATAACTTTGCCTTTGTTCTTCCTAAAACAAATATATTATGATCAATTGTGTCAACTACATGATATATTTCCTTTAAATACATTTAAAAAAAATGGAGAGCTAGTGGCCGGAACGGTGGCGTAAGCAGCAGGATGTTTGCCTTGCACATGCTAACCTAGGACAAACCAAGGTTCGATTCCCCACTGTCCCATATAGTCTCCCAACCCAGGAGCGATTTCTGGCACACAGCCAGGAGTAACACCTGAGTGTCACCGGGTATGGCCCAAAGAAAGAAAATAAGAAAGGAGGGCTGGGGAAGAGCGATAATACAGCGGATATGGTGTTTCTCTTGCATGGTTCCCAAGCCTGCCAAAAGTGAGTCCCTGAGTGCTATTGGGTGTGGCCCAAAAACTAAAACCAAAACTTAAAAAAAAAAAAAAAAAAGGAGGCTGGAGTTATGATAGTACAGGAGGTAGGATGCTGGTCTTCAAATGGCTGACCCAGATTCAGTCTCTGGCATCCCATATGGTCTCTTGAGAATGACAGGAGTGATCCCTGAGTGCACAGCCAGGAGTAAACCCTGAACATTGCTGGGTATAGTCCCAAACTCTCCCCACAAATGTAAATAAAGCAAAATATACAAAGTACTGTGCTAAGTATTATGAACACCTAATCTAATTTTGGGCATGTGGGGACACCTCCCACCCCAACTGTGCCCACAGTTTTACCTCTGGTTCTGTGAACAGAGATCATTTTTGGCAGTGATTAAGGAACCATAAGCGGTGCCAGGGATTGAAATGGGATTAGTCACATGTAAGACAAGGGCCTTTTCCATTGTACTATCACTATAAAAGGGGTAAATATTTAGGTAGCACTAAGATTCAAAATGTTAACCCTGAAAAGCGATGCGACCATCCTCAAAAAATTAAACAGAGGAGGCCAGAACAATAGCACAGTGGTAGGGCATTTGCCTTATACCCAGCTGCCTTGGGATCAAAATCTGGTATCTCATATGGTCCCAAACCCACCAGGAGAGGTTTCTGCCCACAGAGCCTGGAGTAACCCCTGAGCACTGCTGGATATGGCCAAAGAATAATTTAAACACAGAATTAGCATATGATAAGATTTCATTTCTGGTTCTATGTCTATATGGGGGGTGGGGAGAGAGAGAAGAGAGAGAGAAGAGAGAAGAGAGAGAAGAAAGAGAGAGAGAGAGAGAGAAAGAGAGAGAGAGAGAGAGAGAGAGAGCACAGTTGCCTTATATATGGCTATGGCTCCAACAATGGTTCAAATCCTGAGAGCACTGCCTGGCTAGTACCTGAGCACTTCTGGGTGTACCTCCCTGCAAAACTAATGAAATAAAGTAGGGACTGAAGAAATATTTGTACACACATGTACAAAAACCAAAACTATAAAATTCAAAAGGTAGAATGAACCACTTAAAGTTTCAACATGGATAAGTGGATATTTACATGCAAGGAAGTATTAGTATAAACAGAAAGTCATCACACATGCTACAACATGGGCAAACCTCAAAAATATAAATTAGGGGCCAGAGAGATAGCATGGAGGTAAGGTGTTTGCCTTTCATGCAGAAGGTCATCGGTTCGAATCCCGGCATCCCATATGGTCCCCCGTGCCTGCCAGGAGCAATTTCTGAGCATGGAGCCAGGAGTAACCCCTGAGCACTGCCGGGTGTGACCAAAAAACCACACACACACACACACACACACACACACACACACACACACACAAATATATATATATAAATTAAATGCCCTGTTTTATAGCTTACTAAATATATTTATATGTAAATATGTATTATATAAGTATATATTTATATACTATATATTATAGTATACAAATTTGCAAAAACAATTCCCTGTGAAATACTTGATATCAAAATAACTTATTTTATTAATACAGCCAGATATGGTCCCAAACCCTATAACCCCATAAATAAATCAAAAAAGCTAAAAATAGGGCCAGAGAGATAGTATGGAGGAAGGGAGTTTGCCTTGCATGCAGAAGGACTGTGATTCAAATCCCAACATCCCATATGGCCCCCCAAGCCTGCCAGGAGTGATTTCTGAGTGCAGAGCCAGAAGGAACCCCTAAATGAGAGCTGTGGGTGTGACCCAAAAAAGGAAAAACAAACAACAAAAAAAATCTAAAAATAATACCAAGTTTTTTCCTCTCTATCTCTGCCTGTCTGCCTGCCTGCCTGCCTGCCTGCCTGTCTGTCTGTCTGTCTGTCTGCCTGCCTGTCTCTCTCTCTCTCTCTCTCTCTCTCTCTCTCTCTCTCTCTCTCTCACACACACACACACACACACACACACACACACAGAAACAAGATCCCCAAGTTTATCTAATTCAAATTTTCATGTATCTTTCAATATATCATGCTGAGTTTTCTATTTCACAGTAGACCTTTGACGCAAACCACCACAGAGAAGGCTTTATGATAGAGAATCTAATTTCTTAACTACTAGCCATTAAAAATATTATTCTGAAATATTCTGAACACACAAACACAAAAATTTTTTTTTTGGTTTTGGGCCACACCTGGCGGTGCTTAGGGGTTACTCCTGGCTGCCTGCTCAGAAATAGCTCCTGGCAGGCACAGGGGACCATATGGGACACCGGGATTCGAACCAACCACCTTTGGTCTTGGATCGGCTGCTTGCAAGACAAAAGCCACTGTGCTATCTCTCCGGGCCCACAAACCCAAATTTTAAATTAAAAATCAATCACAGGAAAAAAAATCAATCACAGGGAACAAAAGCAATGATGCAGTGGTAGAGAGTTTGCCTTGCACGTGCCTGACCCAGGATGGATTGCGGTTTGATCCCCCAGCACCCCATATGGTCCCCTAAGCCAAGAATGATTTCTGAGTGCACAGCTAGGAGTGGCCCCTGAACATTATCGGGTGTGGCCCCAAAACCAAAAAAAAAAAAAAGTTTAATATTAATTAAGTGGAAAAATGTGAGAAAGGGAAAAAATAAACTTTGACAAACTTAAAAAAATATCACCCAGAGGGGGCCAGAGAGATAGCATGGAGGCAGAGACTTTTCCTTGTATGCAGAAGGATGGTGATTCAAATCCTGGCATCCCATAGGGTCCCCCAAGCTTGCCAGGAGCAATTTCTGAGCACAGAGCCAGGAGTAATCCCTGAGCGCTGCCGGCTGTGACCAAAAAAAACAACAAGAAAAAAAATCAACCAGAGCGGTTGGGGAGAAAGCATGGAGGTAGGGCGTTTGCCTTGCATGCAGGACGGTGGTTCAAATACCGGCATCCTATATGGTCCCCCAAACCTGCCAGGGGCCATTTTTTAGCATAGAGCCAGGAGTAATCCCTGAGTGCTGCTGGGTGTGACTCAAAACAAAACATAACAAAACAAAACAAAACAAAACAAATATATATATCACCCAGGGCCGGAGCAGTGGCTCAAGCAATAGAGGCACTTGCCTCTACCCCAGCATCCCATATGGTCCCCCAAGCCAGGAGTAACCCCTGCGTATAACCAGGTATGGCCCAAAAACCAAAGGAAAAAAAAAATCACCCAAATGTCTTCCCTATTTTGGACTTAGTATGACACACAAAGACATCTTTCCAGTATTCTCTTGAGAAAATAGATGGGATTATTGATACTTCTGGTATATGCTGAGAATAATCCATTAATAATAGTGACAATCATGTAATGATTCATGAAGAAAGCTTCAAGTAGTTTAAGGAATTAAAACTAAGATATAGATTTGACAAAGACTTGCAAAGAAAATGAAGAAAATGTGCTATTTATTCAAAGATCAGTCCAGTCCATTCTAGTTTTTTTGTTTTGTTTGTTGGGTCACACCCAGCAGCACTCAAGGGTTATTCCTGGCTCTGAGCTCAGAAATCGCTCCTGGCAGGCTCAGGGTACCATATGGGATGCCAGAATTCGAAACACTGTCCGTCCTGGGTTGGCTGTGTGCAAGGCAAATGCCCTCCCACTGCGCTCTCTCTCCATCCCCAGTCCAGTCCTTTCTGAACCATCAGCAAAATGACAGGACAAAAGTGATTTAAGCTTTTTAATGGCTCATAGGAAGAGTAAGGACAGCTGCCAAGACAGAAATCAAGAAAGGAAAAGCAACAAAGTGGAAACAAAAGAATGTGATTGAGGAAAGAGGCCCCAGGTGAAAAGAAGCTGTGTGGAAAGCCTAAGTAAATACATTAATAAATAAGCACAATGCGAATTATACCCATAATGCATGTCATACTCTAGCCTAGGATCTGTTCCTCCTTCCAAACATCCACATTTGTCATATTACCCTTGAGTCACAAAGGGATACTTCGGAGAAAGCAGCTTGTAATTTCTTTTATTTTTTTTTTTTACAGAAAATCACATTCATCGTAAGGTCTTTCTATAGTACCTTGTTTATTTGCTAGGTACAGATAAGTATCTATTTCTAAGATTCATAAAATTGTGTTTCCTAGAATGTCTGTGGAGTCAGGTCAGGCAGACCAGCCTTCAGTGCTATCTTGTTAACACATTACACCCATCTTGCCTCATCCAAGGCCCCTCAATAGACACATGTCACACTTTCCTTTTGTTCCCAGGTGTGCCAAATACTATTGTAGATTACTGCATGCACAAGACATTCCACTTTAAAAGAGAGAGAGAAAAGGGGAAATATAGAAACACTTAGTCCCAGCTCTGTCACACATGAGACTCTATACCAAGTTGTAAATGTGTATTACTATTACTGGGAATGTCTGGCAAGGCTTACATCTGGAGATAAATCAAGTTTCCCCATCTGCTGTGTTTGCCTCTTCCACTCAACATTAATTTTTTTCAATTGTTTGTGAGATCAACTGAATAACTGTTGAGAAAATGTAAAATGATAGGCACAAAGGGAATGAGGGATGTAGCAAAAGTCATCTTTGGATTTCATAACTCTGAAAGCTCATTTCTCCACTTACAAAATAGTTCCTTTTGTGATTGAATGGTATCTCCTGAAGGTCCTAAATCAGATTCTATTTCTGACTTAATATTATTGCCCATAATATACAGCATTTTATAAACACTTTTCATTTTATAATAAACTTTTTTTTTTTTTTTTTTTTGGTTTTTGGGCGGTGCTCAGGAGTTACTCCTGGCTGTCTGCACTGAAATAGCTCCTGGCAGGCACGGGGGACCATATGGGACACCGGGATTTGAACCAACCACCTTAGGTCCTGGATTGGCTGCTTGCAAGGCAAACGCCACTGTGCTATCTCACCTGGCCCTATAATAAACTTTTAAAACAGAAATTACTTACCTCCATGAGTTCCATGGGGCTCTGTTTACCACAAATAGAATAGCAATGTTAAAACAAAATGTCAAAGTTCCACATTCCCATGAGTCATTAATGGAAATCACAGAGAACATGAGAAACAAATTTTAGAGAAAAGTTTTGAGATCTTATAAACAGAAAACACTCTGGCAACAAAGACTCCTGTAAAGGGTTTGTACCCATCACTTGGTAAGAAATTCATAGAATAGCAGCACTGTGAGCTATTTCAGTACGACAAAAAGGAGTCTCAGGCACTCCTGCTTTTCTTGATCAAATACAATTTCTTCCACTCCTACAGACAGCAGGGCTTAAAATAATGTAGTGCTGAACACATTCCAGTGAAAGGTATAAAAGACCTCAAGGGTAAATTATGTCTCTTACCTGATATTAACCAGTGCATGGGTCACTTTGCTAGCTGCTTCTTTCCACTGGCCTGCATTGGTAGAAAGCCTCAGGACTGAAAAAAAAGAACAAAGATCAGTCAGACCCCTCCTTGGAAACACAAACACAAGTAATGAAGACACCTCTAAAATTAGCTCTATTAGAATAACCAGAGTGTAAGTCAATCTCATCTTCATCCTAAGCTTTCTAAAAAGTGCATGTGTATATATACATCTATATTTCATATAATTATCTATAAGTAATGGAGTTGGAATTAAAAGTTGGAGGAGGGGGCCCGGAGAGATAGCACAGCGGCCTTTGCCTTGCAAGGAGCCGATCCAGGACCAAAGGTGGTTGGTTCGAATCCCGGTGTCCCATATGGTCCCCCGTACCTGCCAGGAGCTATTTCTGAGCAGACAGCCAGGAGTAACCCCTGAGCGCTGCCGGGTGTGGCCCAAAAACCAAAAAAAAAAAAAAAAAAAAAAAATTGGAGGAGGGCTGAGTGACAGCACAGAGGGTAGAGTGTTTGCTTGAATGCAGCTAACCCGAGTTTGAACCCTGGAATCCCATCTGATCCTCCCAGTCTGCCAGAAGCAACACGCAGACCCAGGAGTAACCTTTGGAACACCACCAGGTCAGATCCCGCCCCTTCTCACCCCCCCCCCCAATTAAAACCTGGAGGAAATTACTCTAGAGCCTATAGTCAGGTATTGTGGTCATTTATTGCTTGTTTTGTTTTTTACTTTTTGGGCCTCTCCAGTGGTGTTTACAGCTTATTCCTGGCTTTGCACTCAGAAATTACTACTGGGTGTGCATGGGTGGAGGGATGTGGGGAATCAAGCTGGGTTGTACTCATGTAAGTCAAGTACATTATCCTCTGTTGTATTGCTCCAGCCCCTCATTTTTGACCCTTTCCAGCCCTTTCTAGTTAGTAGCCATTTTTACCTGGAAGGCTTAAGTGAAAATTAAATAAATTAATATGTATAACTCTTAATCTAGTGCATGGCACATAGTAAATGGCATAGAAGTATTAACTACCACTAGTTTTAGTAGGTTGTTTTCAAAACAAATGAATGAACCCAAGACCTTCCCTGCTGAAGAAAAGAAGAGCTTAATGAACTGGAACCAAATATGTGTGGGTCAGAGAATGTTCAACAAGCTGGAGCACAAACTTTACAATGCAGGAGGCCTGCAGTCAGTTTCTGACAATACAGTCTCAGTGCTTAACTAGAGGTGACCTCTGAGAAGAGATCAGAGAATAGCCCCTGAGTAATGCTGGCTGTGCCCACCCCACCCCCCAAAAAAAAAAAAAGAAAAGAAAAAAAAAAGAACTATGCAGATAATTTGCATAAGAACTTCATATCCGAAGACTATTACTACCCACCCAGGATTCTACTAGTAAAATAGAGTAGCAGCAGCAGCAGCTCTCTCAGAAATAGAGCCTATAATGACAACTGGATAGAAAAAAATTCATCTTCTTTTGCTCTATATCTGTTCTATAAATATCTCACTTTTTATAAATCCATACAATTTTATGATCTGAGGAGTCAGGAGACTTAACAAAACCTTGATATTTTCAGTGTTGCTTTTCTAATTCACAAGATTTAGTACAGGAGAATTTGTTATGGCTACAACTTAGAGCACTACAGTCTGAACTCAGGTTTCAGATCATGTGTGTGCAAATTTATTCATGTAATGAACAAAATCACTTCAGCAGACCAGCCATATTGCTTTCAACTCAATTATAAAATATATTCAGTTGCATCTGTTTTTTACTAGATCCTCTAGTACAGGGGTCTCAAACTTGCGGCCCTCTGTACAACATTTTGTGGCCTGCCGCCAGCCTTCAAATATCACAGTATTCGTAATTATTCACTTACCGAATAGTCGCAATAAAAATCGCATTAGTAAGAAAAAAATAGCATTAAACATTCGCATACCCCGAGCAGTTCCGTTCAGGGTATGCAAATATTTAATGCAATTTTTTGCGATGTTTTTCTTACTAATGCGATTTTTTATTGCGAATATTCGGTAAGCAAATAATTGCAAATACTCTGCGCCTAGCGCAGACGTCATTTCCACTGCTCCTGCCCGCTGTGCATTATCGAAGGCTTAAGGGAGAGAAGTTTATTACAGAATTAGATTTTGTCATACCTTCATCATGACTTCATCAAAGCCTGCAGTGAAGAGAAAGACTGATGACAAGCACAGACAATTTCAAGGGAAGTGGGAGATGCAGTATTTCTTTGTTGAGCACAGGGGCATCCCCACATGTCTTATTTGCTCAGAGAAAGTTGCAGTGCACAAGGAATACAACTTGAAACGCCATTATTCAACTAAACATGCTGAGGAATGTGCAAAATATCAAGGAAATGAGAGAGCCAAGCGGGTTGCCAGTCTTAAAGCATGTCTAATGAGGCAACAAGATTTCTTCAAGAAAGCAACCAAAGAGATTTGCATCAGTCGAAGCTAGTTACATGGTTAGTGAGATGATTGCTAAGGCAGGGAAACCATTCACAGAAGGAGAGTTTGTTCAAAAATACATGTTACAGGCTGCAAGTATTATCTGTCTAGAAAAGTAAGGTCAGTTTAGCAAAATCAGCCTTTCTGCCAACACTGTGGAGAGAGCATTTCTGACATGTCAAGTGACATTTATCATCAACTGTGTGAGAAAGCCAAATGTTTTGATGCATACTCAGTTGCTCTTGACGAGGGCACAGATATAACAGACACTGTGCAGCTCACAATTTATGTCCATGGTGTTGACTGCAATTTTGAATTGACAGAGGAGCTGCTCACAATAATTACAATGCATGGCCAGACCACCGCTAATGAGATATTTCAGTATCTGTGTGATGCCATTGAGAATGCAGGTTTGCCATGGAAGAGGTTTGTTGGAATAATAACCGATGGAGCGCCATCGATGACAGGGAAGAAAAATGGACTGGTGGCACTTGTTCAAAAAAAACTTGAAGAGGAGGGTGTAGAGAAGGTCACTGCTCGTCACTGCATTATCCATCACCAGGCCCTTTGCAGTAAATGCCTGCCATGTGACAATGTGATATCTGTTGTTGGGAAATGCATCAACCAAATCAGATCCAGGGGCTTAAAACACAGAAAGTCCTGTGCTTTTTTAGAGGAAATAGAGTCAGAATATGGAGGTACGTTGGCTCAGCAGGGGAAATGTCCTGAAAAGATTTTTTTGAGTTGAGAGAAGTGAAAGCCTTCATGGAGAAGGATGGGAATACTGTTTCTGAGTTGAGTGATCACAAATGGCTCATGGACTTAGCTTTTCTTTTCTTTTCTTTTTTTTTTTTTTGGGTTTTTGGTTTTTGGGCCACACCCAGCATTGCTCAGGGGTTACTCCTGACTGTCTACTCAGAAATAGCTCCTGGCAGGCACAGGGGGGACCATATGGGACACCGGGGTTCGAACCAACCACCTTTGGTCCTGGATCGGCTGCTTGCAAGGCAAACTGCCGCTGTGCTATCTCTCCGGGCCCCAGGACTTAGCTTTTCTTGCTGACATCACACATAAGCTGAATGGACTAAACAAGATGTTACAAGGCCCGGGGCAGCTTATCAGTGCTGCCTATGACAACCTGAGAGCATTCTCCACAAAACTTGTGTTATGGAAATCCCAGCTCTATCAGACAAACCTTTGCCATTTCCCAGCCTGCAAGGAACTTGTGGATGCAGGCATACCATTCAGTGGTGAGAAATATGTTGATGCTATTTTTAAGCTAGCGAAGGAATTTGATCACAGATTTGCAGACTTCAAAAAGCACAGAGCCACTTTCCAAATTTTTGTGGCCCCCTTTTCCTTTGATGTGCAAGATGCCCCTCCTGTGCTACAAATGGCCCAAAAACACACCCCCAAATCAAACATATCTGTCAAAATACTCAGCGTAATACTTCATATTTTTAGTAACATAAGGAACTAAACTTCCATAAACTATAAGCGCTTTGGCTTTCATTTCAAACACAGAAAATATATGATATAGCTTAATCAATTCGTGTTCACATCTCCCCACTCATGCCAGTATATGGCAGGTGTCCTGGTTTTAAAAAAAAGTCTTACAGTGACATCTTTCTATAAATCTATTTTATGCTATTATGGAAAACATCAAATTTGAAATCTACATTGTACTGAGCATGCCTTTTTTTTTTTTTTTAACCACATCTGGCAATGCTCAGGGATTACTACTGGCTCTGTGCTCAGGGATTCTAAGAGGTTGGAGCTGTTCGATATTAAAATGCTCTCCGTGGTAATTAAAAAGAAAAACTTTTATTTTTTACTTTTAGGCCACACGGGGTGGTGATCTGGGGTGATCCTGGCTCTGCTCTCAGGTATTAATCCTGGCAGTGCTCAGAGGACAATATGGGATGCTGAAGACTGAACCCAGGTCATATGCATGTAAGGAAAAATGCCCTACCTATTGTGATATTTCTTCTCGTCCCTCTCTATGATAAACATTGGCCTTAAGGTTTAGATAATTTTGAATCAACATACTATTCTGCACTGAAGATAAATAACATAATAGGGGAAAGCTTTGTGTGTCCCAGTTCTACTGTTAATAGGATTTGGTGGAAGTTCTGAGCCTCAATTTTCTCACTAACAAATTATATTTACAGGTTTTGAAATTAATTCGAGGTGAAGTACTTGGCACATAAAAACTTTACTTTTAGTTTACTTGGTTTTTGGATCATACTCTCTGGATTCTCAGGGCTTACTCTTGGCTCTGCACACAGGAATCACTCCTGGAGGGCTCAGGGATCATATGGGATGCTAAGAATGAAACCCAGGTCAACCTCAAGCAAGGCAAATGTCCACCTGTTGTACTATCACTCTGGACCCTAATTAAAGTTCTATAATAACAATGTCTCGCAAGAGAGATAATACATGGGCTAAGGCACTTTTCTTGCATATGAGAGACACTAATTGATACCTAGTACAATCGCTCCTAAGCACTACCAGGATTGATCCCTAAGCACAGAGCCAGGAATAGTTTCTAAGATCACCAGGTTTTATTAAGTCAGGTCAAGAACGACGTTTAATATAAGATACTTTGGCTCCATAATACATGCTTTATAGTTTTTGTTTTTGGGTCACACCCGGCAGTACTCAGGTGTTACTCTTGGCTCTGCACTAAGAAGTTGCTCCTGGCAGGCTCAGGGGACCATATGGGATGCTGCAATTCGAACCACCATCTGTCCTGGATTGGCTGCGTGCAAGGCAAACACCATACCACCATGCTATCTCTCAAACCCAATAATACAAGCTTTGATAAAAACTTATGAAGTGGGGCCAGAGAGATAGCATGGAAGTGATGCTTTTGCCTTGCTTGCAGAAGGTCAGTGGTTCGAATTCCAGCATCCCATATGGTCCCCCGAGCCTGCCAGGAGCAATTTCTAAGCTTAGAGCCAGGAGTAACTGCTGCTGGTGTAAATAAATAAATAAATAAATAAATAAATAAATAAATAAATGAATGAATGAATGAATGAATGAATGAATAAATAAATAAATAATGAAGTATCTATCTGCAGACAGTCTCTGAGCATAAGAGAGCACATTTTATTGTGAGATCAAGGATTCCAAATGGCACTGTTGCCAAGATAAAACTCAGAGTCCCCTAGCTGCAAGATAGGTAATCTAGGAGCTGGAGTGATAGCACAGTGGGTAGGGTATTTGCCTTGCTCCATCCTAGGCTCCATCCAGGCATCCAATATTGTCCCCCAAGCCCACCAGGAGTAATTTCTGAGTTTGGAGCAGGGAGTAACAACTGATTGTCTTCTGGTGTGCCCCCCTCCCAAAATAAGATAGGTGATCTACCACTAAATTATACCCAGGCCCCAGTGTTTAGAATTTTACTAAATACATTGTTTATACCTCAAAAAATCATACACACACATACACACACACACACACACACACACACAGTTTTTCTTTTCCTATCAGAAGTTTTTTCATTCTTTATCTAAGAGAAACTGAAACATACTACTATTATTTGACGGGTCTTATTTCGTGAAGTACTTTGATTTTCTATTTGTGCCTTCCTTTTAATTCCCTTGATAAATATGCACTTTCCCAAATACTTCTATTAAAAAAAATAAAAACAATAACTGGGGCCAAAGTGATAGCACAGCAGGTAGGGAATTTGCCTTGAATGCTGTCGACCCAGTTTCAGTCCCTAGCATCCCATATGGTTCCCCAAGCCTGCCAGGAGTAATTTCTGAGCACAGAGCCAGAAGTAACGTCTGACTACTGCCAGGTGTGGCCCAAAAATGGAAAGAAAAAAAAAATTCCTTCACTACAAATTTCTTTCCTTTCCTCACTAAAAAGCAACTTTACTGAGATGAAATATGAGAGAAGGAAAAAACTTTTATTCACTTATAACTGAGCCTCAAAAACTCTGCCTCAGAGAGGCTAAAGAAAAAGTGTAGTGGTTAAAGCACTTCTTTTGCATGTGAACAATGTGGGTTCTATCCTCAGCGCTCCAGATAATCTCCCCATCCCTTCTGGGTGATCCAGAGCATAAATAAATAATGAAGTATCTATCTGCAGACAGTCTCTGAGCATAAGAGAGCACATTTTATTGTGAGATCAAGGATTCCAAATGGCACTGTGTGAACCCTGACATTACTGAGTGTGGTCCAAAGAAAAAACAAACAAAAACCTCTCTGCTCTTTATTCTCAAAAATTATACATTCTTGGGGCTAGAGCAGTGGCACAAGGGGTAAGGCATCTGCCTTACCCAAGCTAGCCTAGGACGAATCTAGGTTTGATCCCCAGGCGTCCCATATGGTCCCCCAAGCCAGGAACAATTTCTGAGCACATAACCTGAGTGTTACCGGGTGTGGCCCAAAAAACAAAACAAAAAAATCATATATTTTTGATATATGGACATTGGTAAAGCCAGACAGAAGTAAACAACACCAAGGTACTTTGAGCATATCGAACCAATGGAAGTCTGGGCACCTCCAGTTATGGCCTCCTTCCTTCAATTATTCCTCTACTGATTTAAAAATTAAGCTCTATGGCTGTAGCAATAACAACGGTTAGGGTGTTTGCCTTGCACACATTGACCTGGGTTCAATCCTTGACATCCATATGGTCCTCTGAGCCTGCCAAGAGTAATTTCTGAGCGCAGAGCCAGGAGTAACCCCTGAGTGCCACTGGGTATTGCTCAAACACAAACAAAAAATTAAGATCTATTTTTTAAAAACTGGGTGGGGGTGGGACCAGACTGATAGCACAGTTGTAGGGTGCTTGCCTTGCATGCAGCTGACCTAGGACAGACTTGGGTTCGATCCCCAGCATCCCTTATGGTCCCCCGAGCCAAGAGTGATTTCTGAGCACATAGCCAGGAGTAACCCAAAGGTACTGGGTGTGGCCCAAAAAACTGGGAGGGGGGCGTCGGAGCTGGAGCTATAGCACAGAGAATAGAGTATTTGCCTTGCATGTAGCAGACCCGAGTTTGATCCTCAGCATTCATGTGGTCCCCCAAGCCTGACAGGAAAACAAAACAAAACAAAACAAAAAACAAGAAAAATTATTTTGGGAGTGGGGGGGCACATCCAACAGTGCTGGGGGCTACTCCCACTTTAGTACTCAGATACTGCTTCCGATGGTGCTTATGGGGGTGTCATGCAGTGCTTGGATCAAACTCCAGACTGCTGCATGCAAAATAATGGGCTCCAACCCAGTGAGATATCTTCCAAGTCCCTCAAAAGAAACTTTTTTCCTTTCTCCTAAGCAATATTTCTTTCCCACTATCTATTCCTATTCTTCTACTAGGCTGTTTCTTTCAAATCCCCTTAACTTATCTCATGATACAGAGAGAAGAAAAATGTCTGCAGGTGGGGAATGGGGAAATGGGAGGTGGGGTCTGCGGGTTAGAAAGAAACTAGGGACATTGGTGGCTGGAAATATGCACTGGTGAAGGGGTGGGTGTTGAACACTGAACAATGAAAACTCAATCATGAACAACTTTGTAACTGTGTATTTCATAGTGATTCAATTAAAAAATTCATTAAAAAGGAAGACTCTTAAAGAGTTATAAAGAAACTTTCAGGTGACAGATAAGTTCATTATCTTAACTGTAGAAATAGCTTCATGTTTATATATATGTCAAAATTCTTTTTTGGGGGTGCTTAAGATTTTTGTTTTTTATTTTTTAATATATAAAATCTTTTTTTTTTTTTTTTTGGTTTTTGGGCCACACCCGGTAATGCTCAGGGGTTACTCCTGGCTATGTGCTCAGAAGTTGCTCTTGGCTTGGGGGACCATATGGGACACCGGGGGATCGAACCGCGGTCCGTCCAAGGCTAGCGCAGGCAAGGCAGGCACCTTACCTTTAGTGCCACCGCCTGGCCCCTATATAAAATCTTTATTTAAGCACCATGATTACAAGCATGATTGTAGCTGGGTTTCAGTCATAAACAGAATACCCCCTTCACCAATGCAACATCCCCACCAACAAGTCCTCCCCACGTCAAACTTCTTATAAAAAAACATACACGGGGGTCAGAGAGATAGCATGAAGGTAGAGTGTTTGCCTTGTATGCAGAAGGACAGTGGTTCAGATCCGGACATCCCATATGGTCCCCAGAGCCTGCCAGGAGCGATTTCTGAGCATAGAGCCAGGAATAACCCATGAGCACTACTGGATGTGACCCAAAAAAAAAAAAAAAACACAAAAAAGAGCATACACGGGGCTGGAGAGATATCATGGAGGTGGGGCATTTGCCTTGCATGCAGATGGACAGTGGTTCAAATCTTGGCATCCCATTTAGTCCCCCAAGCCTGCCAGGAGTGATTTCTGAGTGTAGAGCCAGGAATAACCCCTGAGTGCTGCCGGGTGTGACCCAAAAATAACTGTAGACATGGAAGCTGGTTAATTTTTGAAACTTTATCAAGTGATAAAGCTCGAAAATAAACAAACAAAAAATCTGTACACATGGGGCCAGAGTCATAGCACAGCAGTGTAGGCATTTGCCTTGCACAGAGCCAGTGCAGGACAGAGCCTGGTTCGATTCCCAGCATCCCAGGTGATCCCCAAAGCCTGCTAGGAGCAATTTCTGAGCGCAGAGCCAGGAGTAACCCGAGGCTGCCAAGTGTGACCCAAAAACCAATAAATAAATTATGAGGCCGGAGAGATGGCATGGAGGTAAGGCGTTTGCCTTGCATGCAAAAGGTCAGTGGTTCGAACCCCGGCATGCCATATGGTACCCTGAGCCTGCCAGGAGCGATTTCTGAGCATAGTGACAGGAGTAACCCCTGAGCACTGCTGGGTGTAAACCAAAAACCAAAAAAAGAAAAACAATTAATATATTTGTTTTAAAAAAAAAAAACTATACACATTGAGAAAAGTTTGTTTTATGTCAATTTTATTTTTTTATTTATTTTCTTTTTGGGCCACACCCAGTGATGCTCAGGGGTTACTCCTGGTTTTGCACTAGAAATTGCTCCTGGCTTGGGGGACCATATGGGATGCCGGGGAATCGAACCACGGTCCGTCCTAGGCTAGCATTTGCAAGGCTAATGCTCTACCGCTTGAACCACTGCTCCGGCCCCTATATCAATCATATTTAATATAAATAAATAGAGTGAGGAGGTGTTTATAGGTAATTAGACTGGTTTTGTGTCAGTGCAATTTACAAAAATCTTTCCTGACCTTTCAAACTCTAGAAAGGATCAACTAGATTTCTAGCTCACATTTCCAAAGGTGAATGACCATTTTCAGAAATAAGTTATACTCACTATACTTGCAGAGTGAAATTTCTGTCAGCCAATCACCCAAAAGTTTTATGAAAAAGACTTTAGATAATGTTCACTTCCTCTTGTTAGTTAGGCTAAAAATACATAGGTACATTAAAACTCCTTAAAATCCTGTACCTTTTCAAATCACACAATGTTCCTTTGGGATTCAATCTCTTCTATTTGTCGCTGTCAATTCCCGCCTACTCTTTTACTCCGATCTCACAGGTAATTCACTTAATCCACAAATTTCCTTTTTCTCTATCTTTGTTTCATTTGAAAGGTGGGGGATAAAAGACATGTTGTAGTGTCCAGGGGTCATTCTGGTGGTTCTTAGCTGGTCATGGGTTGTGAAGAATGAAATCCAGGACTCCTGCATGTAAAGCATGTGCTCCTGTCCTTTCAGTTACCTCCCCCGCGACCCTGCTTCTCTGGTTCTCTATCTAAAAGAAGTTCACATATACCTTCCTGTTTCCTGAGAAGAGGAAGGCATTATATTTCTTTTGGGGAGAGAAAGTGGTCATATTTGGCAATGACTGGGGCTACTCCTGGCTCTGTGCTTGGGGTCATTCCCTGTGGTTGTAGCGATCAAGCCAGGATCAGCCAAATACAAAACAAGCACCTTAACCATTTTAACTATCTCTCCAGTCCCTACATTTCTATGCCAAACAAAAAACCAGAGGAAAGTTTTTGTAGTCTTTCCCTTCAATATCTCAAAATCAGACAACTGGATGGGGAATAAAACATAAAAAGAAAAGAGAACTTACCCATGGAGTACAGGTTGTCAAAGCTCTGGTGCATTCGAATAATCTCATAGTAGAGTTCATCATAGCTGCTGGGGGTGGGCAGGAAGGTGTCCCCATAAGTGATAAACATATTAAATAGGTTCACAATCTAAAAACAAACCCAAAAGAGTTCATGTATAAGCATCAAGTTATGAAAATCAGAAATATTTGTTTGTTTTGGGGTCACATAGCAGTGCTCCAAGCTTACTCCTGAGTCCATACTCAAGGATCACTCCAATCATTCCTGGCAGTACTCAGGGG
Organism: Suncus etruscus; assembly: GCF_024139225.1. Classification (NCBI taxonomy): domain Eukaryota; kingdom Metazoa; phylum Chordata; class Mammalia; order Eulipotyphla; family Soricidae; genus Suncus; species Suncus etruscus. The sequence continues at coordinate 45,737,981 of NC_064864.1, forward strand.
ACCTTATGTAGATTAACAATCAAACCCAAGTCAACCAGTTGCAAGGCAAGTAACTTTTCAGCTATAATCTCTCCAGCCTGAACAGAAATGAACTAACTTCAAATTTTTAGAAATTTTACAAACTTGTTGGTAAAAATGAATAATACTGAGCTGGGAATGCAACTTGGGGGTAGAGCATATGATTTACTCTTGTGAGGCCTGAGTTCCATCCCCAACACTGCAAAAAGGAAAAAACAAAGAGGCCACTTTTAGAGTGCAAACATACTTTAAATAAATTATATTAAAATTAAGGTAACACTTAAACTTATCACTCCAAAATATATTCTGTCACTATTATTTATGCTTTAGATTGACAATTTTATATTTGTGAGGTAAGAATATCACAAAATGGTGTGTTAACTACAAATATCTTCCTAACTCTACTATTCAATGATGCTAGCTTCAAATTGGCCAAGATGGTATTACCATTGGAAATTAGCAATTCTATGATGCTTTTCCTCCAAATACATTACACATTTATAAACACCCAAAGTAATTCTGTGAGAAGAAAATTTTAAAAAAAGCCTTTCTTCTTTCCCAAATAATCTTTCAGATATACAATATATTACAATGTTCAAAAATCAAGTATGGCCTTGAAAACTCATCCATCTTATGTAGATCATCTAGAGACTTTTAAAGCTTTGGGAGGTGAGTGGGGGAGAACTGAGAGATTATTCCTGAGTCTGCACTCTGTGATCACTCATGGTGGGCTCAGAGAATGATATGGAGTGCCAGGGATCAAATCCAGGTTGGCGCTATACAAGACAAGTGCCCTACCCACAGTACTATCTCTTTGGTCATAAACAAGCTATTTTTTTTTTTAACAAGCTATTTTTTAATTAAATAATTTCTTTATTTAAACAACCGTGATTCCCTCCCCCAGCCCCCACCTGTATTCAAGACACCGGTAAAAAGCTGTTTTTTGAAGTTATTTTCCAACATAAAAACTATAGTAGTAAGGAAAAAAAAACTATAGTAGTAAAGTACAATCTCAACAGGGTTTGAGGTTCACTGCACACACATACATACACACACACATCAATCGATAACTGCCTCTGCAATATTCTTTCAGGAAATATGCAGATAATATACCTTCAAAAGTGAGAATATGTCTAAGGTACACTAAAATTATAGGTATGATTGACTGGACAGCACAAGTCTGGAGATACTGATCAAAAAGAAAGTAAAGACCTGATTCTTCCTATGGCTTAGTCCCCAGACCACCAGCTCTTATTCCAAATGGTTTGGTTTTCCCCTACATATGACTTCAGAAAATGAAATACTTTTATTATTACTCACCATAAGGGCCAAGGTAAAAATGTTGTGCTTGGCCAAAAGGATGGTCTCATTTGACATAAGAAACTTCAGCAAATTTATCAAGGCTTAAAAATAAAAGAGAGAGAGATACCATTTAAAGCATAATCTATAGAGTTAAATGAAAGTAGACTGATTCTACAGAAATCAAAATAGGGCTATACAGAATAAGTGAATTACCAAGGATTTTTATCTTATTGGGAGTGGGGTGGACTATACCCAGCAGTTCTCAGGGGCTCCTCCAGTGATGCCTGGAAGGACCATGTGGTGCTGAGGATTAAACCAGGGTGGCCACATGCAACACAAGGGCCTTAGCCACTATTTCTATAATCCTCTAGCATGGACTTTTAAAAAGGAGGTACTGGGGCCTGGGATGTGACTCATGTGGCAAGCTCATAGCTCTTATCTTGCATGTAGGAGGCTTACCAGTCCAAGAGTACCACTGGGTAAGGCCGCTAGAACAATTACATCCAAAAAAAGAGGGGAAAAGCAAGCAAGAGAGGTTTGTTTGAAGAAAGCACTGGCTCTCCCAAGAGGTGCCCGCTTATCTCCCAAAGTATTTTTTTTTTTGGGCCACACCCTGCTGTGCTCAGGGGTTACTCCTGGCTGTCTGCTCAGAAATAGCTCCTGGCAGGCACGGGGGACCATATGGGACACCGGGATTTGAACCAACCACCTTTGGTCCTGGATCGGCTGCTTGCAAGGCAAACACCGCTATGCTATCTCTCCGGGCCCTGTCAAAGATATTTTTTTAATTGACTAATTTTTCTTTTTTTCTTTTTTTCTTTTTTTTTTTTTGGTTTTTGGGTCACACCTGGCAGTGCTCAGGGGTTACTCTTGGTTCCAGGCTCAGAAATCGCTCCTGGCAAGCTCAGGAGACCATATCGGAAGCCAGGATTCAAACCAATGACTTTCTGCATGAAAGGCAAACGCCTTACCTCCATGCTATCTCTCTGGCCCCAAATTGACTACTTTATACCACTTTTTAAATAATAAAACTCAGAAATTTGACCATAAAACAGAAATCTTCATGTTATTTACTCTCATATGGTGATTTCCCCTTGAAATGTGCTCAATTTACAGGAAAAAGGGGGTCCCTGCCTACCTCCTTGTCTTTGGCTGTTAAAAATCTCATGGCACTAAGCTTTATTTATTTGTTTGTTTGTTTGTTTATAGTTATCCCTGAGCACAGAGCCAAGAGTAAGACCTGAGCACTAGTGGGTATGCCTCCCCCACAAAAAAAATTTTATAAAAACATTTTTGTGATTTCCAGCAGTTTTTCTCTTTCACCAAGGGCCAGGAAATGAATCCTGAGTCTATATCCATTTAGACTACTGTACCTATACCCCGTTCCCCAGCTACAAGGGACTGTTAATCTTGTCTTCCTTCAGTTACCCCTCCTCTTCCACAGATATAAGACAGGCTTGACTTGACCCCCTCCTTTTCTAATACCATAACTGCTTCTTTGCCATCAAAAATGTCCGTTCTCCTTTGCTATCTAGCTTTGTGTGAAGTTTCCCACTCTGAGAGATGTGAGCTTTGATGTGAAACAGCAGGGAATGATGAGTAGGAGTGAAACTCTCTAGACGCCTGCTGCCTGCCACACGCAACCTCTCACTCAGTCCTCTAAAAGCACAGGTACAGGGAAGAAACAGCAGGAAGTAAAAAGAGTGCCTACATTCTCTCTAAAGCCTTTACCTTCCCCACAAGTAGCAAAAACGCTATGCTAGGAATAAAGGAGGTAGGAACATTCATTTATGAACTCTTCACCTCTGCCCTGAAACCTTAAGTTCTCTGAGGTTTTGTAATAGAAAAGGCAAGTGATAGACAGCTGGCCTTTTTGATGCTGCTAACAAGTAGTCTGTACCATCAGACCATAAAGAGGCCTCATGGGAGCCCATGCTGGATTATAGTACCTGCTTATCTCCTATAAGGAGCTCAGGGAAATCAGACTAGCTAAAATCCACATAAAGAAGATTAACCTCAACTGAAACCTCTCTCCTTAATGATCATCTTGCAGTGATATTTAGAGCTGCTCACTCCAGTCCCTAACCCTAGAGATTACATAAGTCCTGGTGGTGGATAAATCAAATGACAATCAGTCTCTATAAAGTCACAGGAGATGAGAAAAGGGTGGGCAGGACAAATGACACCTGCACAATGTAACAGCTGGAGAGGACAAAGCAGCCTTTGCATATGGATGTCAACAAGGGCTTTTGTTCCCAGCATGCATGGCACAAAGATGCAGCCTCAGCATTGGTTCTGTAGTAATTAGGAAATCTGGAGAAAAGTGGGAGCAATGATTTATTGCTCTTCTGCTGGACTACACAGCTAGTCTTGATCTCTGGGACTCAGAATCAAGGATGATAAAGTGATAAATCTGAGGCTAAGAAGAAAGCAATCCTAAACACAGGCCAACTGCCACAGACACCACAGTCAAACAACCCTGAGAAGGTGGTACTGAGTGTCAGCCGAAGGTGGGAGGCGCCCTCTACTCCTAATAACTCATGTCAGAACCTCTATCCTCCAAAATAAGGCAATATTTTCTCAACTGGAAGTAATCATTCTCTAGAACAGTTTCTCAATTGGGAACCAGGATATTCCAAGAGGGATAGGTGAAAATATTGTAAATGGGAGGCCAAGGCATAAGAGTAGAGGGTAACCAGAAGAACAAGGGGACCAAATAAAAGAAACAAGGTCAGAAGAGAGTCATGGTAAGAAGAAATATTGACAACCAGTGCTCTAGAAGGAATATAATAAATAGCTAAAAAAAGAACAAAGCAACCTGAAAGTCAGTCCCATAAGCCTCTGACAGACTACAATTCCCCTGTATGAGAGGCAATGTTTTAAATGTCTCAGGAAACAAAACTTTTGCTTCAACATCTCCTACTTCTGTACTCATCTGTATGAAATGTTCAGGGTTTTACAGCATTACACACACTGTCATCTTCTGATGTGACAGGATAGGTATTCTTAGTATGTCAGGCTTCTACAGCAGGATGGGAAAAAAATTGAGTTAAAAGGACCATAGTGTGATGAGTCATATTCCCTCCTTTTTAATAAAAATTCCACCTTGCCTTCACCTCAACTAGCTAGTGAGCAGGCAGGACTAGAACCTGGTTCCCTGCTTAGTGTTCTCACTATCATTTCATTAAAATATGATTAAGCAGGGCTGGAGTGATAGCAAAGCGGCAGGGCATTTGCCTTACAAGCAGCCAACCCAGGATGGACCTGGTTTGGTTCCTGGCATCCCATATGGTCCCCCAAGCCTGCCAAGAGTGATTTCTAAGTAAAGAAAAGAAAGTAAGAGCCAGGAGTAAATCCTGAGTGCCTCTGGTGTGGCAGAAGGGGGGGAGGGAGAGAGGAGAGAGAGAGGAGAAAGAGGAGAGAGGGGAGAGAGAAGAGAGAGAGGAGAGAGGAGAGAGGAGAGTGGGGAGAGAGAGGGAGTGAAGAGAGAGAGAGGAGAGGAGAGAGGAGAGAGGAGAGAGAGAGAGGGAGAGAGAGAGAAGGGAGAGAGAGACTGAACAGGGACAGGGAAGATAGCTCAAAGGGTTAATGTGCATGTTTTGCATGCAGCACAACTCAGCACAGAGCCAGATGGAGCTCCTGAGTGCCACAGGGTGTGGCCCAAAAACAAAAACCAAGCAAGAAACGATTAAACCAGTAAAAGTGCCAGTTGAAGCTAAATGTTAAGGGAATAAAGTATGAAACAGTATGATTTAGGCATGCTGACTGCTCTGCTACCAGCACTTCTCTAGAAACTGGTTTACAACTTCATCCACCTGCTGCTGGACCTTCCAGGATATTTTCACCCATTTTGGTCCCCTTTTCCTGGAGGTCTTCATACATTTGACGACAAGAGTGCAGGAGAAGTACCTTTCCACTCCTCAATCTCAACAACTTTTTTCATCTTAAGCCCTTCAGCAGGGCCTCTATACTTTCATCTTTCTCCTTTACTCTCCCCTTACACACTGCTCCTTCCCCTTCTGTTTTCTACTTGCTCTATTATTTTTTCAAAAGTGAGGGCAGAAGTGAAAGTGATAGCAAAGTGGGTAGGGCATTTGCCTTGCACGCCAATACAGTTCAATACCTAGCATCCCAAAAGGTTCCCCAAGCCTGCTGGGACTGATTTGAGTGCAGAGCCAGGAATAACCCCTGAGCACTGCCAGGTGTGGTCCAAAAACAAACAAACAAAAAGTGATGACAGGGTCAGAGAAATCAATCACTCAACAAGCAAAGCATGCCATGATGCAGCAAGTCTGGGCCAGATCCCCAACTTGGTTCCCCAAGCATTGTTACAAGAATGCCCTTAAGCATAGACCTAAGAGTATTCCCTGAGCACTGTGGACAAAAGCCCCAAACAAACAAAGCAACTTTTAAAGTAAAAATGGATGAAACTTGAAGTGCACCTACGCAGACCCCTGCAGACAGACTCCATGCCAGCCAGCAGTGTGCCGTACTACCCTACCCTAGTCCTCCTCCACCAGCCCTGTCCTCTCCTGTCACAAGTACAAACAAGGGTGCTATCGTGGAATTTTGTAAGAAAAACTAAATAAATGGAGACTTTGACTCAAAAAAAAAAATTCCACTTCAGTTATTTCACTGAAGATAATCATCAGATGGTTTTATTCCTACGTAGAATATGAATTTCTAACACAAACTAAACAGAAGCAACAAAACTAACATTGATGGGCCGGGAGTGGTGGCACAAGCAGTAAGGCGTCTGCCTTGCCTGCGCTAGCCTAGGACAAACCACGGTTCGATCCCCGGCGTCCCATATGGTCCCCCAAGCCAGGAGCGATTTCTGAGCACAGAGCCAGGAGTAACCCCTGAGTTTCACCAGGTGTGGCCCAAAAATCAAAAAAAAAGAAAAGAAAAACTAACATTGAGACTCAGTGAAAAGTGTAGTAACTATCAGAGGGAAAGATGAAGAATTGGTAGAAGAAATAAGCAGAAAGATCCCTTGGGGTTTGCTAGTCAATACACACATATATGAAATCAAACACCTAAAGTCCTATAATACTGCAAACCAATGACAAGTCAATGAACTCACTAAAACATTAAAAATTAATAGGGAGGGGGCTGGAGTGACAGTACAGAGAGTAGGGTGCTTGCTTTGCATGTAGCTGACCTAGGTTCAATCCCTGGTCTCCCAAGCACCACCAAGAGTGATTCCAGAGAACCACCAGAGCCAGGAGTTACCACCTACGAATGGCCAGCTAGGGAGCAATAGCAAAAACAAACAAAATTAGTAGGGCTGGAGTGACAGTATAATGGGTACAGTGCTTGCCGTGTATGTGACAAACCCAGGTTTGTTCCCTAGCATGACATTTGGTCCCCTGAGTCACATTGGGAGGTGATCGCTGAGCACAGAGCCAGGAGTAAACCCTTAGCACTTTTTTTTGGGGATGGACCAAAAACTAAAATCAAATTAAGGAGCCGGAGTGATAGCGCAGTGGTAAGCCATTTGTCTTGCACGCGGCTGACCCAGGATGGACAGCCATTTGATCCCCATCGTCCCATATGGTCCCCCGAGCCAGGAGCAATTTCTGAGCACATAACCAGGAGTAACCCCTGAGCATCACCAGATGTGGCCCAAAAACCAAAAATAAATAAAACAAAGTTAAAATAAAAATAATAGTACAGTCCAAGAAAGTAGATTAGTGGCAGAGTGTTTGCTTTGTACATATAAAGCCCTGAGTTCAATCTCTGACCAAAAAAAAAAATCAATAGAACCAGAGCTCACCTAAAATTATTTCTCCTGCCCTTACTCAAGATTGCCATGTTCAAAATTATACAGTGAGGTCAGTGAGATAGCTTTAAGAGATGCCAAAGGCCTCGTTTTGATCCTTTCGGACTACAAAAACCTCCCAATACTGAAATACAATAGCCTCTACGCAGTGCTAGATGTGGCCCCAAAACAAAACAGTACAAAATTATATGTGATTAGAACATGGAAAGTGACTAAGTGACTGGGTTTCAAAGGGAGCCAAGTCTCCAATCTTTTACACAAAATCAGATCCGAGACCAAAAAAAAAAAAAAAAAAAAAAGAGTACAAACAACTAACTAATAACAAGGCACCTATTTTAAACTGCTGTGACATAAAGATCCACACAGTTTAGGCAAAAGAGCAAAGGAAAGAATGCCTGATGCCAGGGGCAGGTTCAGGACAGTAAAGCAAGGCACTCAAAATCTCACTGCAAAGGGGCCAGAGTCTTTATAGCACTGTAGGTAAGGCACTTGCCTTACATGCAGCCAACTGGGGATCCCCAGCACCCCCGCTGGTCCACTGAGCACCACCAGGAGTGATTGCTGAATTCAAAGTCAGGAGTAAGCCATGAGCTAACACTAGGTGTGGCCCAAAAACAAGACCAAAAAAAAAAAAATCTGGGTCAAAACACAAGTAGCACAAAGTTCACTTCAGCCCTACTAATGCTGGCTGGCTCCTGCTTCGCCTCTCCTCTCCACATATTCACATTTTTAGAAAACTGACCTTGATCCAATTGTCCACTTGATGCCATCTGGGCACTTGAACAGCTAAACTATTCCAAGGACACAGAGGTAGCAATACATAGAGGGAAAAGTTAAAATAACTATGAGAGATAAGGTTCTGCTTTTGATTGTATGAACATAAGATTGTTAATGAGTCATGTGTTTTTTAGTTTGGTATTAAGTACAATACATGTTGTAGCTATTTTAAAATTAAGAGGCCAGGATGTGGAGCCAGAGTGACAGTACCTCGGTTAAGCTGCTTTTACCTTGCATGCTGCAGAACTGAGTTTAGTAACAGGTACCAAATATAGTCCCTTGAGTCCTATCAGGAGAGATATCTGAATGCAGAAGTAGAACTAAGAGGACAAGAAGTATTTATTTTTTCTGCCTTTTTCATTTAACCATTGGCTTTCAGGTTCCCTTACTTATTGTTTTGGGTTTTGGGATTATTTTGGGGGGGGGGGTCACATCTGGTAGTGCTCAGGGGTTACTCCTGACTCTGCACTCAGAAATCGCTCCTGGCCGTTACGGGGGACCATATGGGATACCGGGATTCGAACCACCGTTCGTCCTGGATTGGTGGCATGCAAGGTAAACACTCTACCACTGTGCCATCTCTCTGGCCCCTTTATTGTTATTTTTAAGGGACCATATCCAGTGATGCTCAGGGGTTACTACTGGCTCTGCAATTAGGGATCATTCCTGAAGGTACTCAGGGGATCATATGGGATGTAAAGAATCAAACCCAGGTCAGCCAAATGAAATAAGTGCCCTACCTGCTGCAATATTGCTCCGGCATTTCCAATTTTTAAATAATAGTTCTTTAGAGAGGCCTTAACAAAAGCTCTTCCTTACCAAAGACTTGTTCTTATTCTAAGGGATTTCCCAAACAAGGGGGAGCCTGTTACAGAAACTCTACCATATCAACAATTTAGTAACCTGACTGAGCAACAGCTGATCATCCTATACCATAGAATGGAACAGCTTTTTGCAGAGAATATTCTTTCAGGTAAGGACATGTTTGGTGATTGAGATGGTCCAAGCCTTAACCAGCAATTCTTTTGTTGTTGTTTGTTTATTTGTTTGTTTTTGGGTCAAACCCGACAGCGCTCAGGGGTTACTCCTGGCTCTATGCTCAGAAATCGCCCAGCAGGCTCAGGGGACCATATGGGATGCCGGGATTTGAACCAGCGACCTTCTACATGCAAGGCAAACATCTTACCACTGTGCTATCTCTCCACCCCCCTCCCTTTTTTTTGTTTTTGGGTCACACCTGGCAGCACTCAGGGGTTACTCCTGGCTCTATGCTCAGAAATCGCCCCAGCAGGCTCGGGGGACCATATGGGATGCTGAGATTCGAACCACCGTCCTTCTGCTTGCAAGGCCAATGCCTTACCGCTGTGCTATCTCTCCGGCCCCATTAACCAGCAATTCTGACTCCCATTCTCCATAGTCCTCAGGATAATTGCCCCAAAATACTAATCCAGCTATCATAGAGGCATCTATCACACCAGTGATAACAACTACTTTAGCTGTGTCAGAAGCTCAAAGTATCTCAGACCTTCCTTTTCCTACTGTCCTCCTCCTGGTAAAGAAAAGTGACGATTATAAAAATCACCTTCCCCGGGGCCGGAGAGATAGCATGGAGGTAAGGCGTTTGCCTCTCATGCAGGAGGTCATCGGTTCGAATCCCGGCGTCCCATATATGGTCCTCCCGTGCCTGCCAGGAGCAATTTCTGAGCCTGGAGCCAGGAATAACCCCTGAGCACTGCCGGGTGTGACCCAAAAACCACAAAAAAAAAAAAAAAAAAAAAAAATCACCTTCCCCAAAGTTAATTCATCTAAAGTTTTGTTTTGTTTGAGGTGGGAAGAAATGGGGAACTGAATCCAAGGCAAGGACCAGAGAGATGGCTGAGAGAATTGGAGTACATGCTTTACAAACAGATCACCAGCACCATGTGGTCCTCAAGCACCACAGGAAGATATTTATTTCCAAGCCCGAAGACAGGAGAAGCCCTGAAGCACCACTGGGTATGGGGTAAGGAGGAAAAAAAGAAATCAAACCAACCAATAAGCAACAAAATACAAATCCTGAGACTCAGACTTATAAAACATTTACTCTGCCATGGAATATAAATATCTCCAGTCTGATTTATTTATCTTTGTTCAATAGGAGAAACAAAAATAGTAAGACATCATCATTAGGCTCCTATCAAATTCCAAACATTATGTAAAAATTCTTAAACATATTATTCTTGGCCAGAATTTTTTTTGGTAGTGTATGAGGTCATATTCATGACACTAGGCTTAGGTGTCACTCCCATCAGTGCTTGGGAGGCAACATAGTTCAATCCCTAGGAATCAAACTAACCTAAGTACCCACATACAAGGCAAGCATCTTAACTCCTAGATTGTCTCCAGACCCTTGGCCATGGATTTAGTCAGTGGTAGAGACCATACTTTACAAATCTGAATGGTTTTTGTGGATTTTGTTTTGAAGGGGGGCACTCAGTATTACATGGGAAACCATTTAGGGGTTGAGGCCAAACTTAGGCTTATATATGTAAAGCATACAAAGCTCCCCCCTATTTTGGGGGGGTTTGGGGCCATACCCAGCAGTGCTCAGGGATTACTTCTGGCTCTTCATTCAGGAATTACTTCTGACTGGTTTGACGATCATAATAGGTGCCAGGGCCAAACCCAGATTGTGCAGGTGCAAGGCAAACACCCTACCTGCTATACTATCATTCTAGCCCCAACACTCAAATCCTTTCAGCTATCTCCTAAGTTACTCACTAAATGCTCTTAACCAATGAAATTATTTTAGGGCCCTGGGAACAGTACAAAGGCTTACAGAACCTGACATGATCATATAGTCACAAATTCAAATTCCCTAGTATTCCACATATGCCAAACACAATATTGGCAGCCCTGACAATGCAGCCTGGCAGCAGTCCTGTGATCCCTAGCACCACAAGTGGTTTCTGACCACACCAGACCCAACTGTATAAGTACCACAAAATGAGATTTGACCCTCAGTGAGCACCTCAACTTAAATGATATGTAATAATGGCCAGGATGTGTAGCCCCAGCAAGTATGTATGTGAGCACCACCATAACCACAATGAGAACAACTTTAACTTGTACACCTCTACTAGCAATGTGAGCCTGGGAGAGCAGACATGTGAGCATGTGAGCACCACAACTAAAGGAAAGCCACATGAGCAAGCACAACAATTAATGTGTGAGCCCTGGTAAATACAGCACCAGGGTCAGGTATGTGTGCAATAGCTGATCATCACACAGTATCAAAAACAAATAGGACCAGAGACACAGTACAAAGGTTAAGGTGTTTGATGGGCCTACAGCTGCAGCCGTAATCCTAATTCAAATCCCAGTGTCATAGGATTGTCCAAATATCACCAGACAAAACCTCTGAGCAAAACCAGGCATGAACCAAAGATAAAATAAAAAAAATCTCAACAACAAAGGCAAGGAGTTGAGGATGGGGAATAAAAACCAAGCATACTAAACAATAAAATGAGGGAGAAATAACAGGAGTTAAGCCATGTGCCTAATCCCAGCTTGAACCAATACTACATGAACTGCATGCAGTTCTAGCAGACCCTGCTCCCTCAAACCAAGGAGTACTGCATCCGAGGTCCCAGTATTCAGCCATCTGAACTGGATCGCTGAGAATAACTGGGGGTGAACCTGTACAACTGAATTAAGGGGAACATAAAAGGGATCAATGATCTTCCCCCATAAAGGGCCTATGAAACCTTACTAGATCCTCTTAAATGTCAATTAAAAATTAAAAAAAAAAGAAACAGAAAAGTTGGAGTGATAGTACAGTAGCAGGTAGGGCACCAACTTAAAAGTAGATGACACAGATTCAATTCCTGCGTCCAGAGCCAGGGAGGGGTGAGTGGAAATGGAGAAGAGGAGAGGGGAGAGGGAGGTAAGAAAAGGATAGACAGTGTTATGGACTGTGAAGGGCTCAAAGGGTTGAAGCACATACTTGCAAGGTGAGAGCTATGGATTCAGTTTCCAGCACCAACACTACATCAAAACCACTTTAGTCGGGGCTGGCAAGGTGGCGCCAGAGGTAAGGTATCTACCTTGCAAGCGCTAGCCAAGGAAGGAAGGACCGAGGTTCGATCCCCTGGCATCCCATATGGTCCCCCCAAGCCAGGGGCAATTTCTGAGCTCTTAGCCAGGAGTAACCCCTGAGCATCAAACAGGTGTGGCCCGAAAGAAAAAAAAGAAAAGCTTTAGTCAAAACTCTACAAGACAATAGCCGGAGCAGTGGTCCGTCATGCAGGCGCTAACCTAGGACAGACAGTGGTTCAATACCCGGCGTCCCATATGGTCCCCCAAGCCAGGAGCAATTTCTGAGTGCATAGCCAGGAGTAGCCCCTGAGCATCACCAGGTATGGCCCAAAAAACAAAAAACAAAACAAAACAAAAAAACTCTACAAGACAGGCAGGGGGTGGGGAGAAGTGAAATGGGGGCATTGGTGATGGGAATGTTGCACTGAAGAAGGGGAGTGTTCTTTTTTAAAATTGAAACCCAACTACTAACATGTTTGTAATCATAATGCTTTTTTTTTTTTTTTTCCGGTTTTTGGGTCACACCCAGCAGTGCTCAGGGGTTTCTCCTGGCTCTACGCTCAGAAATCGCTTGTGGCAGGCTCAGGGGACCATATGGGATGCCAGGATTCGAACCACCGTCCTTCTGCATGCAAGGCAAATGCACTACCTCCATGCTATCTCTCCAGTCCCCTAATCATGATGCTTAACTAAAAATGTTAACTTAAAGAAACTCTACAAGAAAAAAATAAAAATCATATATATGATTGGAACAGAGTGATAGTACAGTGGGTAGGGCACTTCCCTTGCAGGGAGCCAACCTGGGTTCAATCCCAGCACCACATATAGTCCCCCAGTACCACCAAGAGTAATCCCTAAGAGCAGAGCTTAGATTAAGCCTGAGCATCACAAATAAACAAAAATAATCAGTTGATAAAGAGAAGCATTTGACAGCACCCATTCATGACAAAAACTCTCAATAAAATGGGAACTGAAGAAATTTCCCTCAACATATCAAAGCCATTTACAAGTCCACAGCAAACATATACTCAATGGGGAAAATTTAATAGCCTTTCTTTAAGATCAGGCACAAGACAAGACAAGGTTGCCCAATCTCACCATTTTTATTCACTATATTACTATAAATATGTGTCATAATAATCAGGCAAGAAAAGATATAAGGGCATCTAGATAAAAAATAAAGAAGTCAGAATTCTCATCATGACCTTGGGTGAAAACAGTAACACATGAGTGAAAACAGTAACACAAGCACCAACAGGCACAGTAAATAAATTCTCAGACAATGACTTCAGTACATTGTGAAATATAATAATCACAAACTGATTTTTAAAAAAAATTGCATTTGCCTTTGTGTTGTAACAAACAACATGAAGTTAAATTTTTGTTTGTTTGTTTGTTTGTTTGTTTTTGGGTCACACCCGGCAGCACTCAGGGATGGATTACTCTTGGCTCTATGCTCAGAAATCGCTCCTGGCAGGCTTGGGGGACAATATGGGATGCTGGGATTCGAACCAATGACCTTCTGCATGAAAGGCAAATGCCTTACTTCCTCCATGCTATCTCTCAGGCCCCAATATGAAGTAAATTTGTGTCTGCTAAGGGGTAGGCTTCAGTGATGGTTGGTAAAACTTTGGACACTGGTGGAAAGAAGGTCACGCTGGCTGGTGAGATTTGCATTGCAACACTGAATGCCTGAAACAATTGTATCATGAATAATGTGGCAAATCATGATGTTGTAATATAAATTTTTAAACCTTTAAAAAAATTTTAAAATAGTGCTCGCTTCGGCAGCACATATACTAAAATTGGAACAATACAGAAGATTAGTACGGCCCCTGCACAAGGATGACACGCAAATTCGTAAAGCATCCCATTTTTTTTTTTTGTTATTCACTTTTGATCACAATAAAAATTATTAAAAAATGTTTTTAAGGGCCCGGAGAGATAGCACAGCGGTGTTTGCCTTGCAAGCAGCCGATCCAGGACCAAAGGTGGTTGGTTCAAATCCAGGCATCCCATATGGTCCCCCGTGCCTGCCAGGAGCAATTTCTGAGCAGACAGCCAGGAGTCAACCCTGAGCACCGCCGGGTGTGGCCCAAAAACCAAAAAAAAAAAAAAAAAGTTTTTAAAATAGTTAAAAAGAACAAATTTGTATATAAAATGAAAGCCTAAAAAAGTTGACACAAAAAATCCATGGCTTTTCTATATACAACAGGAAAGAGAGAAGAGAGAAAGAGAGAAATTAAGAAAACAATCACTTCCTCCAAGCTCCAAAACAAAATGGCCATGAATAACTCCCAGATAATCCAGTCCTGGCTGATACTTCTGTGACACTCTCAGAAAGGGGGTAGTCACGGGGCCGGAGAGATAGCATGGAGGTAAGGTGTTTGCCTTTCATGCAGGAGGTCATCGGTTCGAATCCCGGCACCCCATATGGTCCCCCGTGCCTGCCAGGAGCAATTTCTGAGCCTGGAGCCAGGAATAACCCCTGAGCACTGCCGGGTGTGACCCAAAAACCACAAAAAAAAAAAAAAAGAAAGGGGGTAGTCAGTAATGAGGGGATGATGATTGCACAGATCCCCCTTTGCATGAACTCCTGCAGCAGAATGCCACCCCCTACACCCTCTGACAGAAACAGCCCAGCTCAATGACTAAAATCAAATAATTCAAGCAGCAAAATTCCTGTCAGATAAGATTAGACTACAGGGCTGAAAACTCTAGATTATTCCTTGTGAAATGGAATTGGGCCAAGGCCATCTGCACCTACCCTGCCACCAAAAAACCCAGCAGCCAAACCCACAACTTCCATCTTCCTGGCAGAAAAATAGCCCATATCCTCCACTAAGCTTGAAAAGAAAATTGATTGTTCCCAGGTAGTCTGGTCCTGGCTGATAACTCTGTGGCAGCCTCAGAAGTGGGGAGGGACAGCAGATTCCTTTCTACATTAACTACAGCAGCTGAATGTCCAGCAGCGTCAACCTCAGACAGAAGCAACTCAGCTGCACAACTTAACCTTATCTAAACCTTAAACTTCCTAACCACTAAATTTGTTTTAGACCTATAAATCCTGGACTGCACAGCCGCACAACACTTCAATATCTTATTGGAGTATCAGCCCAGTAATATTACAAAAAATCTGATGGGTGGGGTCGAAGAGATAGCACAGCAGTAGAGTGTTTGCCTTGCACACAGCTGATTCAGAATGGAGGTAGTTCAAATCCTGCCATCCTATATGGTCCCCCGTGCCTGCCAGGAGCGATTTCTGAGAGTAGAGCCAGGAGTAACCCCTGAGCACTGCCGGGTGTGACCCAAAAACAAAACAAAACAAAAAATCTGATGGGAAAATTGCATAGAAATCTACCAAGCTGGGGCCGGGCGGTGGCGCTGGAGGTAAGGTGCCTGCCTTACAAGCGCTAGCCAAGGAACGGACAGCGGTTCGATCCCCCGGCGTCCCATATGGTTCCCCCAAGCCAGGGGCGATTTCTGAGCACATAGCCAGGAGTAACCCCTGAGCGTCAAACGGGTGTGGCCCAAAAACCAAAAAAAAAAAAAAAAAGAAATCTACCAAGCTTACTGAGCCTACACAGTATCACAGAAGGCTCAATTAGCACCAACCACACAGACCAGTAAATCCTTAAACATTGATTTCAGTAACACTATGGAGAGATATGACAATCACTTCAAATTGACCTGTGTTGATCTGAGTTCTGCTAATTTCATTTGCCTTTATGTTGTAACAAGCAGCACGAAGTAAATTTGTTTGTGCCTGTATAGGGGCAAGCAATTGTGATGGGTGGGATTGGGACACCAGTGAAAAGAGGTCATACTGGTAATGGGATTGGTGTTTGAATTTTTTTTTTTTTTTTTTTTGGTTTTTGGGCCACACCCTGTGACGCTCAGGGGTTACTCCTGGCTATGCGCTCAGAAGTCGCTCCTGGCTTGGGGGACCATATGGGACGCCGGGGGATCGAACCTCGGTCCGTCCTAGGCTAGCGCAGGTAAGGCAGGCACCTTACCTTTAGCGCCACCGCCCGGCCCCCTGGTGTTTGAATTTTTAATGCCTAAAATGATTATATCATGAACTACTTGGTAAATCACATATCATAATAAAAATTAGAAGAAAAATAATCCCATTTACAATTGCTACTTAGAAAATCAAGTGGGGCCGGAGAGATAGCATGGAGGCAAGATGTTTGCCTTGCATGCAGAAGGACGGTGGTTCGAATTCCAGCATCCCATATGGTCCCCCGAGCCTGCCAGGAGTGATTTCTGAGCATAGAGCCAGGAGTAACCACTGAGCTCTTCCAGGTGTGACCCAAAAACCAAAAAAAAAAAAAGAAAAGAAAGTCAAGTACCGGAGATAGTACAGTGGCTAAGGTGCTTACCTTGTAGGCAGCTAACATGGGTTCCATCCTCATCATCATCCTATATAGTCTCCCAAACACCATCAGGAGTAATTTCTGAGTATAGAGTCAGGACTAATAGAGCACTGCTAGGTATGACCCAAAATCCAAAACAGCAAGTTCCAAAAAAAATCAAGTTCCTTGGTATGTCTTAACTAAAGAGGTTGAAGGCCTATATAAAGGAAACTACAAAGTACTTTGTTTTTATATTTTGGGCCACATCAGTGATGCTCAGGGATAATTCCTGATTCTGCACTCAGGAATCACTCCTGGTGGGCTCAAGGGACAGAGGGATGGATGCCAAAGATTGAACCCAGGTCAGCCATATGTAGGCAAGCACTCTACCACAAAAAACTACAAAACACTTCTTAAAAAAAATAAAAGACCAAAGCAAATGTAAAAAACATACCCTGCTCATGGATTGGAAGATTAACATAATCAAAATGGCAATACTTCCCAAGCATCATTGCTACAAGGCAAGCACCTTAGCACAGTACTATCTCCGGTACTTGATTTTCTAAGTAGCAATTGTTAGATCCTTGGCATCCTACAGGGTCCCCTGATCCTGCCAGGAATGATCCCTGAGAATAGAGCAGTGCATCTCAATTATTTTCTGTCATGCCCCCCTAGAAAAAACAAAACATTCTTCGCACCCCCGTGACTGTCAATAGTATCTTTACTAAAAATAACTTTAACCTGCAAAACAAAATTATATAAAATCATTTGAGCTGATTTTTTGATCAGAGGTGATGTCTGGATTAATGGCTACAATGAACGCATCTTGCAATGCATAGCTTTTCGAAGCGGGGTTTAAAGCAGGACATAGCAACTCTCAGCTCCAGAGACATACAGAGACAAAACACAGGGCTTAGCTTGTTATGACAGTGTTTGCTGAAGTCAAGCACACTCCATTTACGGAGCCTCGTAGCCCCACTAGTTGAGAACCACTACATAGAGCCAGGAATAATCCCTGAGCATCACTGGGCTGGGTATGGCTCCAAAATAAAAACAAAACACACATACATACAGCTTAGTAATTAAAAGTGGGGACTGGATGGGGCCGGCGAGGTGGCGCTACAGGTAAGGTGTCTGCCTTGCAAGCGCTAGCCAAGGAAGGACTGCAGTTCGATCCCCCAGCGTCACATAAGGTCCCCCCAAGCCAGGGGCAATTTCTGAGCGCTTAGCCAGGAGTAACCCCTTGTTGTGTTAAATAATTAACGATGGGGCTGGATGGAGGTGGATGGCATCCCAGGCCACGTGGCTCTGCAACCCCCATCCAGCTGGAGGGTCCCAGGCCCAGGTAAACGGCGGAATCACTCATCCAGAGACAGGCATCAGGAAGCATCAACTTTATTCATGCCCTATCCACCACATGTGTGTGGCCTATCTCATAACCTTTCAAGTATTCAGCCATTCTTAGCCCTGCATCTTAACTCCTTTCAGCCATCTCCCTTTGGCCTCCATCCTGGTCAAAGACCAAAAGAGGCAGAGACCCAGAAGCCAGAGCGCAGCAGGGCCGCCAGCAAGGCAGACCCTAATCCCCCGGCTCCAGGGTTTATCTACCTATTCCAAGACCCCTCCCAGGAATGGGCGGGGTCTAGCAGGTAAGGTCACACCTAATATCTGGTTCCCAAGACCCCCTCCCAGAAATGGGTGGATCTCAGGTAGCTACACCTAAATCCAGGGTGGAGTTACATTCATCAAACGGGTATGGCACGAAAAAACAAAATAAAAAAAAAAAGTGGGGACTGGATAAGAATAGACATTTAGATCAATGGAAGAAAGTTGAATATCCTGAGATACAATATGTTCAATTATATGTTCAGTTAATCTTCAATAAAGGAGCAGAAAATATGAAGTTGGAGCAAGAAAACCTCTTCAACAAGTGGTGCTGGGAAAACTGTTTGATGACATGCAAATAAATGAACTCATATATTTTAATGCTATACATCAAATCAAAATAGATTAAAGACTTAGGTATCAGACCTGAATTCAAAAAGTACATAAAAGGAAAATATAGGCATGGGGCCGGAGAGATAGCACAGCGGTAGGGCATTTGCCTTGCACGTAGCTGATACAGGATGAATGGCATCCCATATGGTCCCTCATGCCTGGCAAGAGTGATTTCTGAGCATAGAGCCAAGAGTAACCCCTAAGCACCGCCAGGTGTGACACACACACACACACACACCCAAAAAAAAGGAAGGGAAGGGAAGGCAAAATGTGTAGAGACAGGCATTCAGTGCTGGTGGGAATGTTACTGGTCTACTCTTTTGGAAGACAATAATGGATATTCTTTGGGAACTAAAGTGATAGTACAGTAGGTAGGGTGCTTGCCTTACATGCAGCCAACCCGGAATCAATCCCCAGCATCCCATATAGTCCTTTGAGAACTGCCAGAAGTAATTC
Source organism: Suncus etruscus (assembly GCF_024139225.1). Taxonomy (NCBI): domain Eukaryota; kingdom Metazoa; phylum Chordata; class Mammalia; order Eulipotyphla; family Soricidae; genus Suncus; species Suncus etruscus. Next base: position 45,756,752 of record NC_064864.1, read on the forward strand.
CTGAGTGCAGAGCCAGGAAGAGTAACCCCGGAGGACCACCGAGTATAGTCCAAAAAAATGACCCCCCCAAAAAAGTATAACTAAATAATGTTGGTATTGTGTGTATGTGTGCTCCTAGGGCTAGGCATTTCCAAATCTCACAGATTTCTTTTCAAAGCATAAGCAGAAGTTCTGAATGAATTTGAAGTTTGAGAACAGAAGTTGAGGGCCAGAGAGATAGCATGGAGGTAAAGTGTTTGTCTTTCATGCAGAAGGTCATTGGTTCGAATCCCAGCATCCCATATGGTCCCCCGAGCCTGCCAGGAGCGATTTCTGAGCGTGGAGCCAGAAGTAACCCCTGAGCACTGCCGGGTGTGACCCAAAAATATAAAAATTAAAAAAAAATAAAAAGAGAACGGAAGTTGAAATGTGGGGCTGATGAGAGGGTACAGTGAGTAAGGGCACTTGCCTTGTACTCAGCTGACTCAGGTTTGATTCCCTGGTATCTCATATAGTACCCCAAGCCCCACCTAGAGTGATTTCTTTTGTTGTTGTTGTTGTTTGTTTTTTGGCCACACCCGGTGACACTCAGGGGTTACTCCTGGTTATGTGCTCAGATTTAAACAAGATCAATAAAACAATAGAAGACTCACAAAGAAAAGACAGAACTTAATAAAACCAATTAGAAATGAAAAGTGGGAGGTCACTACAGATACTACAGAAATTCAGAGGATGATAGAGATTAGTTTGAGAATCCAGAAAACAAGAAAAACTAGAAGGAATTGATAAATTCCTGGATTCCAGTAACTTCCTAAGGTTGAACCAATGTGATATGGAATATCTGAACAGACCTATCACTATTGGGGAAATTGAAATGGTAATCAATAGGCTTCCCCAAAACAAAAGCCAAGCCCAGATAGATTCACTAGTGAATTCTTTCAAACATTTAAAGCGGACCTACTGGCAACCCTTTTCAGGCAATATCTTCCAGGAAATTGAAGAAACAGAAACATCTCCCAAATAGTTTCTATGAAGTTAACATCACTCTGATGCCAAAAGCAGAGAGTGACACCACAAAATGGGGGGAGAGATGGAGAGGAGAGAGAAGAGAGAGAGAGAGAGAGAGAGAGAGAGAGACAGAGACAGAGACAGAGACAGAGACAGAGACAGAGACAGAGAGAATTACAGGCCGATATCCTTGATGAACTCAGATGCAAAGATCCCCAACAAGATACTAGCAAATAGAATCCAACAAGTTCATTGTGAAAGTATACACCATGACCAACTAGGATTCATACCAGAGATGAAAGGATGGTTTAACATATGCAAGTCAAACAATATAATACACCGTATCAATAAAAGAAAAATTAAAATCGCTTCTCGGCCTTTTGGCTTAGATCAAGTGTAAAAAAAATTAAAAACAAACTTATGACCTATAAATGCTGAGAAATCATTTGACAAGGTCCAGCACCTGTTCATGATAAAAATTCTCAAGATGAGAATTGAGGGGCCGGAGAGATAGCATGGAGGTAGGGCGTTTGCCTTTCATGCAGAAGGTCATTGGTTCGAATCCTGGCGTTCCATATGGTCCCCTGTGCCTGCCAGGAGCAATTTCTGAGCATGGAGCCAGGAGTAACCCCTGAGCACTGCCGGGTGTGACCCCAAAACCCCAAAAAATAAATAAAAATAAAAGATGTGAATTGAAGGAACTTTTCTCAATATAGCCAAGGCCATTTACCATAAGCCTATGGCAAACATTATATTCAATTTGAGAAAAATAGAAACCTTTCATTTAAGATTTGGTACATCTATTCAATATAGTACTGGAAATTCTTGCCATCACAATCAGGCAAGAAAAAGATACCAAGGGCATCAAGATAGTAAAGGAAGAATCAAGCTCTCACTGTTTGCAGATATACTTAGAAAAATCATTAAAAAAAAAAAAAAAACCACTCTAGGGGCCAGAGTGATAGAGCAGTGGTAGGGCATTTGCCTTGCAAGCAGCTGACCAAGGACGGGCCTCAGTTCAATCCCTGGTGTCCCATATGATCCTAAAGCCCGGAGTGATTTCTGAGCACAGAGCCAGGAGTAACCCCTAAGCGTCATTAGGTGTGCCCCCCCCCAAAAAAAAGCTTCTAAAAACAATAGATTTGTATAGTAAAGATAATATGCAAAAATCCATGGTTTCTCTATATAAAATAATAAGAGACATTAAAAAACAATCCTATTCACAACTGTGCCTCAGAAAAATCAAAGAACCTCAGAGTCAACTAAGAAGATCTATACAAAGAAGACTATAAAATACTGCTTCAAGAAATAAAAGGCACTGGAAATGGAGATATATACTTTGCTCATAAATTTGGAGGATTAACATCATTAAAATGGCAATACTTCCTAAAGCACTGTACAGATTTAATGCAATCCCTTTAAGAATACCCAAGACATTTTTCAAAAAAGTGGATCAAACAGTCTTAAATTTAATTTGGAACAATAAATGTCCATGAATAGCTAAAGAAATCTCAGGGAAAAGAAGATGAGAATGTCCACAAATAGTTAAAACAATTAAGCATAAAGCAATAAAGCATAAAGACAGACCCTCAGATCAATGGAACAGACTTGAATATTCTGAGACTGATCCACAGGTACTCAATTTATCTTTGATAAAGGGGTAAAAAATACAAAGTGGAGCAAGGAAAACCTCTTCAATATGTTGTGTTGGAAAAAATGATCAACTACATGCAAAAAAGTGAACTCAGACCTACCTAACACCATGCACGAATGCCAAATCAAATGGATTAAAGACCTTGATATCAGACCTGAAATCATATGATACAGAAAACATAGGCAGAACACTCCATGCCAACAACTCTAAAGGCATCTTTTTTTTTTTGTTTTTGTTTTTTTGTTTTTTTTTTGTTTTGTTTTTGGGCCACACCCGGTGACGCTCAGGGGTTACTCCTGGCTATGTGCTCAGAAGTCGCTCCTGGCTTGGGGGACCATATGGGACGCCGGGGGATCGAACCGCGGGGATCGAACCGCGGTCCGTCCTAGGCTAGGTCCGTCCTAGGCTAGCGCAGGCAAGGCAGGCACCTTACCTCCAGCGCCACCGCCCGGCCCCTCTAAAGGCATCTTTAAGGAAGAAATACCATTATCCAAGTAAGTGAAAGCAAAGATAAACAAATGGGACTATATTAAACTGAGAAGTTTCTGCACTTCAAATGAAACAGTGACTAGGATACAAAGGCTATACATGGAATGGGAAAAACTATGCACACAAAACCCATCAGATAAGGGGTTAATATCTAAGATATACAAGCACTGATAGGCCTTAGCAATAAGAAAAAAAATCTAACTATTCAAAACTGGAAAGAAAAAATGAAGACATTTCCTCAAAGAAGGAATAGATAGCCAAAAGACACATGAAAAAATGTTCCACATCACTAAGCATCAGGGAGATGCAAATCAAAACAACAATGAGGTATCATCTCACACCACAGAGACTAGAACATATCATAAAGAAAAAGAATAACCAGTGCAGCCACGGGGAGAAAAGTCTCATTCATTACTGGTGAGATGAGAATCGGGAGAACCAGTCCATGGTAGGAAGCTTGCCTCTAAGAGTAGTGAATGCAATTAGAGTAGTGAATGATGCACAGTGACAGTGATGGTTGGAACTGATCACACTGGAAAAGAACTGGGTGCTCAAAGGGGATAAAGAGATATGCATGGTACCCTTTATTTAGCAACAGTGCATACAACAGTGTCAATCAGAGACAGGAAGGGGAGAAGGGGACAGTGAGAGGGAAACTAGGAACACTCATGGCAGAAAATGTTTACCGGTGAAGTTTGTTGTAAATTGTATGACTGTAACCCAATCAAGAACAACTTTATCTGTGGTTTAAACAAAACAACAACTATCCAGCCTTTTGGAAAACAATATGGATATTCCTCAAAAAACTAGAAATCGAGCTTCCATATAACCCAGTAATACCACTTGTAAAAATATACCCTAGGAACCCAAAAACACCATGCAGGAACTCTCATTTACTATGGGAATACCTTTCTGGAATGCCTTTCTAGTCTAGCCTTTCTAGAAAACAATATAGAGATTCCTCAAAAATCTGGAAATTGAGCTCCCATATGATCCAGCTATGCCACTCCTATGGGTAGGAACACAAAAACACAATACAAAAATGTTTTCTTCACACCTATATTCATTGCAGCACTATTTACAATAGACAGAATCTGGAAACAACCGAGATGTCCGACAACAGAGTGGCTAAAGAAACTGTGGTACATACACACAATGAGATACTATGCAGCCATTAGGAAAAAATGAAGTCATGAAATTTTTCTATACATGGATGGACATGGAAACTATTATGCTGAGTGAAATAAGTAGAGGGGAGACAGAGACATAAAATAGTCTCAATCATTTGTGGAATTTAAGAAAAATAAAAGACATTATTGTAATAATACCCAGAGACACTAGAGATGAGGGCTAAAAGGACAGGGCCACGATATGAAGCTTATCACAAAGAGTGGTGAGTGCAATTAGAAAAATAACTGAGGGCCCGGAGAGATAGCACAGCGGTGTTTGCCTTGCAAGCAGCAGATCCAAGACCTAAGGTGGTTGGTTCGAATCCCAGTGTCCCATATGGTCCCCCATGCCTGCCAGGAGCTATTTCTGAGCAGACAGCCAGGAGTGACCCCTGAGCACTGCCAGGTGTGGCCCAAAAACCAAGAAAAAAAAAATAACTGATCAAGTAACTAGGATGACAATGGTAGTGAGTGAGAGAAATAGAATGCCTGTCTTGAATACAGGCAGGGGGTGGTGAAGGAGGGAGATAAGTGACATTGGTGGTGGGAAGGTTGCACTGGTGAAGGGGGATAATTTTTTTATGACTGAAATCCATTTACAAACATATTTGCAATCATAGTGCTTAAATAAAGATATTATTAAAAAATAAAGGAGCCAAAGCAATAGCACAGCAGTAGGGAGGTTGCCTTGCACTCGGCAGACCCAGGATGGACCCAGGTTCAATTCCCGGCATTCCATATAGTTCCCCTGAGTCTGTCAGGAGCGATTTCTAAGTGCAGAGCCAGGAGTAACCTGAGTGCGGCTGGGTGTGGCCCAGAAAAATAATAAACAAATAAATAAAAAATTAAAAAATTAATTTTAAAAACCACAATGCTGAAAATCCCTCTATATTCCTATGTTTGTTGCAGCACTATTTACAATAGTCAGAATCTGGAAATGACCCATGTGCCAGAGAATAGATGAGCAGCTAAAGAAACTGTGGTATTAGGGAAATAAAATGAGGTCATGAAGTTTGCTTATACATGGATGGATATGGAGATTATTATGCTGAGTGAAATGAGTCAGAGGGATTATACAGAATAATATCACATTTGTGGGGTATAATGAAAATAATAGATAGCATGGTAATAATACCTAGAGACTAACAGCGTAACTGACTAGAGTGCATTGCACTGAGTCTAGAGCTAAACATAACAAAACCTTTTACCACCAACTATTTTGCAAACTTTATTTCCGAACTCTTTCTGGAGTTACTAACTGGCTCCAGGTGCTCCCTCTCTTGATTCAGTACAGGAGGAAACAGTCAAGCTCATGCTCAGCTGTTTCCTCAATGAGAAGAGAAGAAAATTAAATAAACTCCATAAATAGTCATAGGCCCTTGGGCAGGAAAGCAAATTCAAAATCAAGTCTAGGAAGCAATACAAGCAAAGCTAAGGAAGTCTTCAAATAATAATCCAAGTACATTCAAAACTATCAATGAATTTAGGAGCTGGAGAGATAGCATAAGGGTAAGGCGTTTGCCTTTACACACAGCCCATCCAGGAGGGACGGTGGTTCGAATCTCAGCATCCCATATGGTTCCTCATACCTGCCAGGAGCGATTTCTTTTTTTTTTTTTTTTTGGTTTTTGGGCCACACCCGGCAACGCTCAGGGGTTACTCCTGGCTATGCGCTCAGAAGTTGCTCCTGGCTTGGGGGACCATATGGGACGCCGGGGGATCGAACCGCGGTCCGTCCAAGGCCAGCGCAGGCAAGGCAGGCACCTTACCTCTTGCGCCACTGCCCGGCCCCCAGGAGTGATTTCTGAGTGAAGAGCCAGGACTAACTTGTGAGCACTGCCGGGTATGACCCAAAAAAAATAAAAAACTATAAGTGCTGGGGCTGGAGAGATAGCATGGAGGTAGGGCGTTTGCCTTGCATGCAGAAGGATGGTGGTTCAAATCCTGACATCCCATATGGTCCTCCAAGCCTGCCAAGAATGATTTCTGAGCGTAGAACCAGGAGTAACTCCTGTGGTTATTGCCAGGTGTGACCCAAAAACCAAAAAAAAAAAAACACTTTTAAATGTATTTAAATATCAACAATAGGGGCCTGAGCCATAGCACAGTAGGTGGGGCATTTGCTTTGCAGGCAGCCAAAATTTCTGAATGAAGACTCAGGAGTAACTCAAACTCCGCTGGGTGTGGCCCAACAAAACAAAACAACAGGGGCCGGAGAGATAGCATGGAGGGTAAGGTGTTTGCCTTTCATGCAGAAGGTCAATGGTTCGAATCCCGGTGTCCCATATGGTCCCCCGAGCCTGTCAGGAGCGATATTCTGAGCATAGAGCCGGGAGTAACCCCTGAGCGATATCAAGTCTCAAAAATCCTTGAAATGCTGAAGTTGATTCCTAATCTTTATCTCTACTAACTAGCTTGAAATAATAATCTTAGCCTACACTGGGGAAAAAAATGACATTCTTATCATTGAACTATTTGAAGTATTACACTACACAGTAAATGGTTGGGTTTTGGGGTGGTTTTTTATTTGTTTTGGGGCCACACCCAGTGGTGCTCAGAGATTACTCCTGGCGCTCCTGTCGGACCATATGGAATGCTGGGTATCAAGGCTGGGTCATCATGGGCCGGGCATGTGCAAGGCAATCGCCCTACCACTGTGATATTGTTCCAGCCCCTAAATATATTTCAGTTTTAAGGAAAGGGTGGCTAAATGCACATTTCTCTGTTGGAAAACCTTATCCACTAACTACTTGGAAAACTTTATTTCTGAACCCTTTTTTTGAAGCTACTAATTGGCTTCAGTTAGTATCTTGATAGCTCAAGAGGTAACAGTTCTAGAGGTAACAGTCAAGCTCATGCTCAGCTATAGACCCATACTCTGTTACGTGGAGAATCTTGTACATTAAGTATGGCATTAGTATGTGCCCAAGTTTTGACTTCTTTTTTTTTGTTGTTGTTGTTGTTGTTTTGGGTTTTTGGGCCACACCCGGCGTTGCTCAGGGGTTACTCCTGGCTGTCTGCTCAGAAATAGCTCCTGGCAGGCATGGGGGACCATATGGGACACCGGGATTCGAACCAGCCACCTTTGGTCCTAGATTGGCTGCTTGCAAGGCAAACGCCGCTGTGCTATCTCTCCGGGCCCTAGTTTTGACTTCTTAATACACAAACAAGAGTAGAATAAAGGTAGTCCATGGGTTCCGAAAAGCTGAGTTAGGAATGGGCACCTTAATCATTCCCAGAGGCAGAAACAACCAACCAATGGGAAGAACTCAATATCATCCACCAAAGAATGTTGCCACCTTCCACAGGCCTCTTACCCAATAAGGAATCTTGTTTGAAGAACATTTGTATAACCTAAACTATAAGGCCTTTCCTCAATTTCTTCCTATCCTAATCTGAATTCAAGGAGAAGGGGGAAAAAAGTAGCAACAAGTTCTATTCTCATGTAGAAGAGTAGAATAAAGAAAAGATGTGGGAACTTCTCCAGAACTGAAACCTGTGTGCCACACTGGTGTAAACCAGATGCATACATGACCAAGCCAAGCATGGGAAGACACAAGTAACAGCTCAAACGCCAGCCTCAGAGAAGCAGAGGGGAGGCTTAATTATAAAACCAAGTGAATGACATTTAAATAAGATTAAAAACAGGAAGAAGTCAGAGGGCCTCCAGCAGAGCACAAATAAATGTCTCCTAAAAATCAGGTCAGAGGGAGCTTCCTGTTTGAACAATTTTTAAAAGCTGTGAAGGGAAAAAGAAGTGAAGACAAGACTCAGCCGGGTTCTATTTTGTTGCCTAGCATAGAACTAGAAAAAGAAGCTACAGATCAAATCAAAACCTGCTTATTAGAAAAATAAATGGATAATTTGACAATGATAGAAAAGTAATATTAGAATCTTGTTTAGGAAGTAACAGAACTCAAAGGATGAGCTAGGAATAATACTAGTGCCCCCAAAACCAGTAGTAGAGCTTTTGTCATACATACAGCAGACCCCAGTTCGATCCCAGCATCCTATATAACCCAGGAACAATATCTGAGAACAGAGTCAGGAGTAACTCCTGAGCACTGCCAAGTGTTGCCTCAAACAAAAACAAACAAACAAATAAAACTTGTGGCCTCAGAATTTCAAAGTAGATGTTTTAAGCACTGAGTCGTCCCAGAAAAATGCTGACAAAATAAGACCTGAAAATTTTTGAGATCTGTTTAAAAACATGAATATAAGCACCTACCAAGGAATCAGATAGTACAGCAGGTAAGGAGCTTGTTTTGCATGTGGCCAGCCATAATTCAATTCCCGGATCTGCATATGGTCATCCAAACACTACCAGAGGTTTCTCCTAGGCAGAGCCAAGAACAGCCCCTGAACACTGCTGGGTATAGACCCAAAACAAAAACGTAAGATCCAACTATATGTGATCTACAAGATACTTGGCATTTAAGAATATAAATAGGTTGAAAGTAAAAGGATGAAAAAGATATGTAAATAGTAATAACAGTCCATATAAAGAGCAACCAAAAGAGAATGCTGATATCAAAGAGGAATACATAAATGAGCCAGAGGGACAGTACAGTAGTGCTTGCCTTGCACATACCCAACCTGGGTTCAATCCCTGGAGTTCCATATGGTCCCCCAAGTTCCAGCAGAAGTAAGCCCTCACTCAGCATTAGCAGATATTGGCCTCCCCTAATCCCCAAAAAAGAAAAAGGTTACATTATTAATGAAAGACTTGACACAAAATAATTACAAACATTTAAAAATCTAAATTCAAAAATCAGGACTAGGGCCCGGAGATATAGCACAGCGGCGTTTGCCTTGCAAGCAGCCGATCCAGGACCAAAGGTGGTTGGTTCGAATCCCGGTGTCCCATATGGTCCCCCGTGCCTGCCAGGAGCTATTTCTGAGCAGACAGCCAGGAGTAACCCCTGAGCACTGCCGGGTGTGACCCAAAAAAAAAAAAATCAGGACTAGCCATTTTTTAATGATCAAGAGTATGCCCTAGGTAAGGCGTTTGCTTTTCATGCTGGAGGTCATCAGTTCAAATCCCGGTGCCCCATATGGTCCCCTGTGCCTGCCAGAAGCAATTTCTGAGCCTGGAGCCAGAAAGACCCCTGAGCACTGCCGGGCGTGACCCAAAAATCACACACACACACACACACACACACACACACACACACACAAAAGAGTATGCCCTGTACAGTAGATATGGATATTATATATTGATACTTATATAATTATGTTTACATAATCATAATTTATATGATTTATATCATTATAATTTATATTTATATATCTTTTCATATACATGGAATCAATATATTAAGAACTCAGGGACAGTACAGTGGACAGAGCACTTGTCTTGCACACAGCTGAACCAGATTTTCTATGATCCCATCACTCTATATGGTCCCATAGACACACCACTAGATAGAACTTGTGAGTGAGAGCCAGGAGTAATCCCTGAGCATCACTACATGTGGGCCCGCTTCAATCAAAATATTTAAAACAACCATTAATAGACGTGAAGACATTAACATCAACACAACAGTAATAAGAGACTACAATCTCTTCTATCACTTTTATCAACTAGGCAAAAGTTCAAACAGGAAACACTGGCAATGAAATTAAGAATTGGAGGAGATATCTACATGTAGATATGTATAAATATATATTGGACCCTTCATCTCCCAGAAGTTGACTACACATTCATTTTTAGTTTGTTTGTTTTGGAGCCACATCTGGATATGCTCAAGGGCCTAATGGTGCTCAGTGAGACATACAGGCTTCCATAACATGGATTAGTCATGTGCCAGGTAAATACCCCACCCGCTCTACTATGGCTCCATCTGAGTACACATCCTTGTCCAGTGCACATGGGACATTCTTCAATACAGACAACGTGAATAACAAATTTGAATAACAAAACATACCTCCATAAAATTAAGAAGGAAATAAAACATATTAACTAGCTTAGACATACCTCCATAAAATTAAGAAGGAAAAAAACATTAACTATCTTAGACTATAATAATTTGAAATAGGAAATTATTCGCAAATAAAAACAATTAAAAATAACCTCAAGCACATGGAATTTTTTTTTTTTTGATTTTTGGTTTTTGGGTCACACCCAGCAGTGCTCAGGGGTTAGTCCTGGCTCTATGCTCAGAAATCGCCCCTGGCAGGCATAGGGGACATTATAGGATGCCAGGATTTGAACCTCCATCCTTCTGCATGAAAGGCAAACACCTAACCTCCATGCTATCTCTCCGGCCCAAGCACATGGAAATTTAAAAAAAAACTTTTTTAATTTTCTGAGTCAAAAAAGCACAAAGGGGAAAAAAAATAAAAGCAGAGAGAAAACTCATTGAGCCAAAAATTAAGACTGCCTTTTGTAGACATAATTCTATGCTTTAAAAAAAAGAAAGAAAGAAAAAGAGTCTGTAAACAGTACTCTAGCCTGTCAGTAAGAACCTGAAAGTCTGACAACCTGGTTTTTATTCACTTGTATGTCTACTCCAGAATTTTACTAAAAATAGATGCTCAATAAATATTTTTAGAAGAATGAACAAAAACACAACTACTGTGGAGGAGTGCGCCAGACTAGAGTCAATATAGGGATTGTGGTGGAGGTGATAGTGGTAATATGCAGAAATTTTTTATGTCAATACCATAATCTTAAATACTGATCTAACTTCCAAAACTGAAAGGAAGGGAAGGAAGAGAGGAGAAAGGACATAAAACCTGACAGAATAAAGAGAGAATTTGATAGTTAATTTTTGTTGTTTTGTTTTGTTTTGTTTTGGGTTCACATCTGGTGGCACTCAGGGGTTACGGCAGGCTCTGTTTAGAAATTGTTCCTGGCAGGCTCAGGGATGCATGGGATGCAGTAGATTGAACCTGGGTTAGCCATGTGCAAGGCAAATGCACTACCCACTGTGCTATCATTCCAGCCCATGAATTTGATGGTTTTGTAATAATAGTTCGAGACTACTGATCACTAGGCAAACAGAATTCAGCAGTATATTATAAAGCATTGACATGGAAACCAAACAGTACTTAGTCATGGATTACAAGATAGAAAGTCTTCAAAAAGGAATGCTGGGAAGGGGCCATCGAGATAGCATGGAGGTAAGGCATTTGCCTTCCATGTAGGATGGTGGTTCGAATCCCAGCATCCCATATGGTCTCCCGTGCCTGCCAGGGGTGATTTCTGAGCGTAGAGCCAGGAGTAACCTCTGAGCGCTGCCGGGTGTGACCCAAAAAAAAAAAAAGAAAGAAAGAAACTGGGGCCAACCTTAAACCCTATCTCTCTGGCCTCTTCCTAAACAAGTTCAAGTTGTTTGGGGGCAGGAGAAATAGCACAGCAGTAAGGCATTTGCCTTAGACCCAGAAAGACGGTGGTTCGAATTTCAGCATCCCATATGGTCCCCCGAGCCAGCCAGGAGCGATTTCTGAGCGTAGAGCCAGGAGTAACCCCTGAGCCCGGGGTTAAAAAAAAAAAAAAAAAAAAAACAGGGGCCAGGAAGGTGGCGCTAGAGGTAAGGTGTCTGCCTTGCAAGCGCTAGCTTAGGACGGACACAGTTCGATCCCCACCCCCCCCCCTCGGAGTCCCATATGGTCCCCCCAAGCCAGGGGCGACAAACAAACAAAAAGAATGCTGGGATAGAGCATTTGCCAGGTCTGCTGGGTCTGGGTTTAATCTCCGTCATCCCATAAATCTCTGCTTGGAGTAATTTCTGAGCGCACAATCAGGAGTAAACCTTGAGTGCCACTGGGTGTGGCCCAAACACCAACAAAAAAGAAGCTGGGAAGGGTCAGAGCAATAGTCTAGTACAGTGGTGGGCAACCTTTTTTTTTCAACTGAGCCAAATCTTGCCAAAACCACGACTAAAATCTATATTGAGAGATGCATTTTTAAAACCAAAAATACATAGGATGGTACACTGTTTTTAATTTCAATAAGTTTTTATTGAGAATATTCTGCTGATAAGATTCATGCTTGACAATGATTGTTCATGGGGCCACAGAGATAGCATGGAGGTAAGGCATTTGCCTTTCATGCAGAAGGACGGTGGTTCTAATCCCAGCATCCCATATGGTCCCCTGTGCCTGCCAGGGACGATTTCTGAGCATAGAGCCAGGAATAACCTGAGCGCTGCCGGGTGTGACTCAAAATCCAAAAAAAAAAAAAAAAAAAGATTGTTCGCATAAATATGTAGACTCGAACAAGGAAAGAACAGCAAACACTAGCTTTTTTAGTTGATTATGTGAGTCAGGAATACTATTCCAGGTGTAAAAAAATCAACATATCTTTCTTCTCCAGGTGTTTCAAAGCAGACCACTTGTGCTGTGAACTAAGTTCACATTTGTGTTTCTCCAATCTTTATAAATTAGCACAAAGACATTCAAATTTCGAGTTCCACAGTTTTTTGTTTTTTTAAATCCAGCAATTGCATTTCAAAGTTGCCAATGTCAGATATTAAAGGGAGAAAAATTTAATTCCGTTACAGTGGCATCCAGGGGTTTTTTAACAAAAGCCAGCATCGCTTTGCTGTTTCTGAAATCCTGAAACCTCTTGAGAAAAGCTTCCCTCACATTTAAAAGTGCTGTTTTAAAATAGGTAATGTCAATATCTGAATTATTTTCTTGGTGACGTTTCAACAGAAATCATCCCTCACAGACACAGGGGACCATACAGAATGCCAGGATTCAAAACACCGTCCTTCTGCATGTAAGGCAAACACCTTACCTCCATGCTATCTCTCCGGCCCCAAAATAACTTCTTCTAACATCTATGGGTTTTAAGAAAAATGAAAGACATTTTTAACAGTATCTCAGAGACAAGAGAGATGAGGGCTGGTAGGTGCAGCTCATGACATGAAGCTCATCACATAGAGTGATGAGGGCAGTTGGAGAGATGACTACACTAAAACTATCATAACAATGTGAATGAATGAGGGAAGTAGAAAGCCTGTCTCGAGTACAGGTGTGGGGGGGTGGGAGGAGGGAGATCTGGGAAATCGGTGGTGGGAATGTTGCACTGGTGAAGGGGGGTGTTCTTTACATGACTGTAATCATACAACTATAATCATGTTTGTAATCACGGTGTTTAAATAAAGATAATTATAAAAAAATCTTGAGCAAAAACAGATAATTTGTTTTCAAACAAAATAACAACTTCTTTTTTTTTTTTTGGTTTTTGGTTTTTGGTTTTTGGGTCACACCCAGCAGTGCTCAGGGGTTACTCCTGGCTCTATGCTCAGAAATCGTCCCTGACAGGCACAGGGGACCATACGGAATGCCAGGATTCAAAACACCGTTCTTCTGCATGAAAGGCAAACGCCTTACCTCCATGCTATCTCTCTGGACCCAAAATAACTTCTTCTAACATCAAAAAAAATTGTGTTTCCTCTCCCCTGTAGTTTATGTTTAAGCTGATTTAGATGTGAAGTAACATCCACCATGAAATACAGTTTTTGAATCCACTGATCGTTTGTTAATTCTGCATAGTGACAAACACCCTTCTCGAGGAAAAATGCTTTGATTTCTGATAATAAGAAAGCAAACCGTGGGGCCGGCGAGGTGGCGCTAGAGGTAAGGTGTCTGCTTTGCAAGCACACCGAGGTTCGATCCCCTGGGGTCCCATATGGTCCCCCCAAGCCAGGGGCAATTTCTGAGCACTTAGCCAGGAGTAACCTCTGAGCATCAAACGGTGTGGCCCGAAAAACCAAAAAAAAAAAAAAAAAAAAAAAAGGCAAACCGTTCCAAAACATTTCCTCTTGATAACCAACATACCTTGTTAAGCAGCAGAAAATCTGGGGAGTCACTCACCATTTCAACTAAAAATTCTTTAAACTGGCGATGATGAAGAGCTTTAGCTACAATGGAATTGATCATCTTAATCACCAATTCCATAACTTTGCACATTTCTTCTGGAAATGTCTGCAAACAAAGTGCTTCTTGAAGCAAACAAAGCACGCACTGACAGAGGCTAGGAGCAGAGTCCTAACTCTTGGAGCGGCCACCCAGTACAAAGAAGAGCCACTTTAAAAAGCGTAAAGAGCCTCATGTGGCTCTCGAGCCACAGCTTGCTGACCACTGGTCTAGTAGGTAGGGCACTTGTCTTGTGTGCTGCAGACTCAGGTTCAATTCTGATATCCCATATGGTTCCCCATGCCCTGCCAGAAATAATTTATAAGCTCAGAAAGAGGAGTGACCCCTGAGCACCACTGGGTGTATCCCCTCAAAAAGAAATTGGACAATTTAAAAGAGTTGGAGTAATAGCACAGAGGGTACGAAGCTTGTCTTACGAGTGACTGATTCAGATTTGATTCACAACATCCTGTAAGGTTCCCCCAAGCCAGCCAGTGGTGATTCCTGAGTCCAGAGCCAATAAAACAAAAACAAAACATTGCTGGGGGATCAGAACAGGAATGTTTGTCTCAATGGCAAAAACAAGGGCCGGAGAGAAGGTATGGAGGTAAGGCGTTTGCCTTGCCTGCAGAAGGACAGTGGTTCGAATCCCAGCATCCCATCTGGTCCCCCAAGCCTGCCAGGAGCGATTTCTAAGCGTAGAGCCAGGAATAACCCGAGCACTCCTGGTTGTGACCCAAAAAACCAAAAAACAAAAAAAAAAAAAACAACCAAAAAACAAAAAACCTTTGGGTGTGATAGGGGGATTTATGGGGATTTAGATATTTGTCTTGCATACAGCCAACCTGGTTCTGTCCTGGCACCACAGTCCCTCAAGCATCACAGGGTACACACACCATTTGTTCTGTACATATAAGACCTTGGTGGGATGGGGAGGAGGGAAAGGATTGCTACATGCACGTAAAGTTGGATCCTTACCTAACACCATAAGCAAAAATTATCTCAAAATAATCAAACACCTATAAACAATAAAACCCTTAAAATATAGGACAAAGCTTTATGACTTCCAATATGGATTTCATAAATTTTAAGTTTTGTAAAGACAGAAGTATATGGCTATTGCTAGAGCCAAGGAAAAAAGAGTAAGAGTTATGGGCCCGGAGAGATAGCACAGCAGCGTTTGCCTTGCAAGCAGCTGATCCAGGACCAAGGTGGTTGGTTCGAATCCTGGTGTCCCATATGGTCCCCGTGCCTGCCAGGAGCTATTTCTGAGCAGACAGCCAGGAGTAACCCCTGAGCACCGCCGGGTGCGACCCAAAAACCAAAAAAAAAAAAAAAAAGAGTAAGAGTTATTGTTTAGTGAGTATAATTTCAGATTTCTCCAATGATAGAGCTACAAAGATGGATGGTGGTGACAGTTACATAACAATGACAATGTAAGTATGCCACTGTTCTGTACACTAAGATGAATAATATGGTAAATTTTGTATTACGTGTATTTTAGCACAGTAAAAACTGTCAGCACGTCATCAGGCTCCATAGCCTGAAGGCTTCATATTCCTCTGAATAAATGGGGAAAAAAACAACTATTCTTCAAATGAAAACCCGGTTTGTATTACTATTTATCTTGCTGCTAAAGTGAATCTACTAAATGAAAAATAAAGTTCAACTGTTTCTAGTTCCCCTTACTTGGGGACACTGCAATTCTCAGTTACCACCCACCCTGTTCTTTATCATGAAAATGAATTTTTAATATGAAACCTCCCTTATGGAACTCAGACTCTAGGATCTGTAGGACCCCATACATCTCATTTCTATGCTGCTGTCTCAAACTATGATAAGAAGTCACTGCTGTCTTCTAGGGTCCTAAAGGAACTGTTATTTTCTAACATTATCCAAATTAGAAATAGTCAAAATCATTCTTTTACAAGTCTGTCAAAAAGACCATATTTTGGGTCAGAGTGTTAGAGCAGGTAGGGCATTTTCCTAGCATGCTGCCAACCCAGCTTCAATCCCTGGCTTCCCATATGGTCCCCCAAACACCATCAAGAATGACCCTTGGGCACAGAGCCAGGAGTAAACCCTACGTGCTGCCAGATAAGGCCCATAAAGCAAAAGCAAAAGCAAAAAAAAAAAAAAAAAAGACCGTCTTTCAAGAGAACAGGTACCAACAAACAGGCTTTTGATAAAGACCTGATGCCAAAGTGGGGGGAGAACAGGCCTGTCATGTTCACTGGAGATCCAGCAAACAATACCCACAAGAATCAAAACAAGACCCACACTCACCATCACTCCAGCACAGAAACGGCCCAGCTCCACAACAAGCTTGAAAATACATACTGCTACATCTTCCCAAGATGACCAGTAAGGACTGAGAACTTATCAGAAGGGAACCTGGCAGATTCCCCTTTCTGCCTTCAGCACAGCAGACCACGGTCACACCCAACACCCTCCAAGATAGAAACAGCCAGCTCTACAACTGAACCTCACCATACTACCAAATTATACCAGATCCTTAACTCTTGGGCTACTTGGCTACGTATGTGTCCACATGACACCACAACATTTCATAGTATAAATAATAAGATCATAACGAATCTGATGGGAAAGTTGCATAGAAGTCCACCAGCTTATTGAGCAAAACAGTAAGACAGAAGGCTCAACTACCACCAAACAGACATTAAAGTCCTTGATGACTTCATAACACCACAGCGAGATGTAACAATTATCATAAAATTGATCTAAGTTTTGATAATTCCCTTTATCTTTGTGTCATAACAAACAATATGAAGTAAATCTGTTTGTACCTGCTAAGGAGCAGGCTAGGTTTTAGGGTGGGAAACAGAGACACCATTGAAGGAAAGGTCACATAGATTGTGGGACTAGTGTTGGAAGAATGAATGTCTAAAACAATTAGATTATGAACAAGTTAATAAGTCATGGTGTTATAATTAAAATAATGTTTTTCATTTCTTTTTTTTTGGGGGGGGGGGTCACACCCAGCAGCACTCAGGGGTTTCTCTTGGCTCTAGTTCTAGGATCAGAAATCACTCCTGCAGGCTCAGGGGACAATATGGAATGCCGGGATTCAAACCACCATTCTTCTGCATGCAAGGCAAACACCCTACCTCCACATATCTCTCCGGCTCAATAAAAAAAATTTTAAAGAAAAGAAACCAAATGATGTATCCTTAAAACTAATACAGGCAAAACAATATAAGCACAGTTACTTCTTGGCCTCATCAGTTGACAAGTATGTGGAACTGAGAGTTGACATTTCTCTGAAGCAAAAGTAACTTCATTTGCAAATAAAAGGTATCTCAGGAGAAATAGTAGAGAATTTTAGGTGCTTGCCTCACATTTGATCAAGCCCAGTTAGATTCCTGGCACCAATATAGTTTCTATAAATGATCAGGAGTTACCTCTGAGCAGTCAAAAGTATGCTCCAAACACTGCTGTGTGAGACTTCCCCTCACCCTCAAAAGTAAAAAAGCAAAATAAAAGGTTTTCTTCAGGGCTAAAGAGATAGTACAGGAGATAAGGCATTTGCTTTATATCCAGGTGATACCGATGGGAATCTTGGCACCACAAATGGTTCCCAGAACACTGCCAAAAGTGATCCCTGAGCAAAAAACAAGAAGTGAGCCCAAAGCACCAGCAAACAAACAAATTTCTCAGACCTTCGGGTGCTTTAAGTGGGAATCTTTATCTCCCTCTAGTAGGCTAAATCTATCAGGAAAAAATTTTTTCTTTTTCCCTTTGTTTTTTTGTTCACACCTGACTGTGCTCAACAATCATTCCTGGTGGGTTCAGGAAACCACATGGAGTGCTGGGATTAAACCTGTGTTGGCTATGTGCAAGGCAAATGCCCTAATCTGCTGTACTATCCCTCCAGTCCAAATATATCAGAAAAAAAATTGGGGGGGGGGGGTTGGCTTAGGGCCACACTTGGGGATGTTCAGTGGATACTCCTGGCTCTTCACTCAGAAATTACTCTTGATGGTGCAAGGGGGATCATGTAGGGTTCTGGGGATCAAAGCTAGGTCAGTTGCATGCAAGACAAGAGCTTTACCCACTGTACTATCTCTCCAGCCTCCTATCAGAAATTCTGACCATTGTTTCTTTCAAGTTGTGAGATGAAAAAATATCCAAATTGGGGGCTGGAGAGATAGCATGGAGGTAAGGCGTTTGCCTTGCATGCAGGTCATTGGTTCGAATCCCGGCATCCCATATGCTCCCCCAAGCCTGCCAGGAGTGATTTCTGAGTATGGAGCCAGGAGTAACCCCTAAGCGCTGCAGTTATGACCCAGAAACCAAAAAAAAAAAAAAAAAAATTCCAATTTAATATAAATTTTTATTTTTGCAGATGCAGTGATTTGAAGGAAGACTTAAATGATGTTTTTTTAAGTCAGTCCTGTTGCTTTCTTCACTGCTGTAAAGAATCCTTGACAACAAAACTATAAAAACAATTATTTTCTGAGGCCAGAGAGATAACACAGCGGTAAAGCGTGCAAGCAGCCAATCCAGGCCGAATGGTGGTTCGAATCCCGGCATCCCATATGGTCCCCTATGCCTACCAGAAGCGATTTCTGAGCACTGGGTGTGACCCAAAAAACAAAACCAAAAACCAAAACAAAAAAACAACAACAAAAACAATTACTTTCTAATGCTCTTATAATTAGAACATTTCTTCCTTTTTTTTTTTTTTTTGGTTTTGGTTTTGGTTTTGGTTTTTGTCTTTGGGCTACAACTAGCAGTGCTCAGTGCTCAGGGCTAACACCTGGCTCTACACTAAGGGATCACTCCTGAGGGTGCTGCAGAACCAGATTGGGTACCAATAGGCAAAGCTGGATCAAAGCTGTGAGCAAGGCAATTGCCCTATCCACTGTACTATTGACTCAGCTGCCCACCCCCCTTTTATGTTTCTTTGTTAACATGTTTTTTTTTGTTTTGGAGCCACACCTCGTGATGCTCAGGGTTTACTCCTGACCTGCACTCAGCGATCACTCTTGACAGGGCTCAGGGATTACTATAGTACTTGGGAACAAAACCAAGTTAGCTTATTCAAAGTAAGCACCCTACACGACTATACTGTCTGCCCCAAAGATACCCTACCCTTGAGAAGAAATGATTATCTAGAGAGGAAGGAAGTTTCTTATTTTTACATGTAATCTAAAACAATCCACATTAAGTCTAGAATTGTACAAGAATTCCTCTATCAGAGAAAATTTAGAGAAAGGATAAATTAACAACCAATTTTAAAAACAAAATAGCAAGAGCAGCTGCTAGAATTCTTCATTCCATCTATTCTGTTTACTGCTATATTCTTTCCCACCTGGACACCCTCCCTAAATCTAAAAGAAGCATTACTGTAAAGTTATATAGGGTGTCACTGTTAGAGGAAGCTGAGTGAAGGGTACAAGAACTCTATGATGGGCTGGAGAGATAGCATGGAGATGGGGAATCTGCCTTGCATGCAGAAGGATGTGGTTCAAATCCCGGCATCCCATATGGTCCCCCGAGCCTGCCTGAGCACAGAGCCAGCAGTGACCCGAGTGCTGCCAGGTTTGACCCAAAAACAAAACAAAACAAAACAAAAAAACCCTCTATGGTCCATCCTAGGTTAACCACGTGCAATAACGCCCTACTGCTTGCACCACTGCTCTGGCCCTAGGGTACAGGTTTTCAAAGGAAAATTCTCAAAGCCCAGTCTCTCGATGTACTTAGCCATCAAGTCCTGGGCATCTGCCACTGATAAGTCAGTTGATCCAGAAAGCTGTGACACTCACTCTGGGTTTTCCACTTTTCCCAGTAGGCATCTAAAAGGTCAGGATGCATGTAATTTCTTTCTTCTTCAGAAAGCTGTGAATGCTTTGGATGCTATTTAGCACAGTGAAGCTGAACAGATTGTTTTGGGGGCCTTTCTTCCTGCAGGGAGACAAATGTTGCCTAGTGATCTGCATCTGAGCATAGGAGTCAGGAACTCTAAGTTCTAATCATGAATGTGAGTGTCTGCTTCCAGAATTTTCTGCAAGTCTCTTATCTTCCCTACACACACAGTCCCTACCTGAACTAATAGTGATAAAATAAATGACTTAACAGCTTAATATGTTGATAGTAAAAGGGTAAAAAAATGTATAATGAGGGGCCGGAGAGATAGCATGGAGGTAAGGCGTTTGCCTTTCATGCAGAAGGTCATCAGTTTGAATCCCGGGGTCCCATATGGTCCCCCGTGCTTGCCAGGACCAATTTCTGAGCATGGAGCCAGGAATAACCCCTGAGCACTGCCGGATGTGACCCCCCCCAAAACAAAACAAAACAAAACAAAACAAAACAAAACAAAACAAAAAATGTATAATGATGAATACAAAATGCCAGTATAAATCAGTCATTAAATTAATCCATAACTTCAAAATACAAATGGTAGACTATTAATATGCAAGTTACCTCCCAAATACCCTTTTCCAAAGTGGGAGTGAAATAAGTTTAGTCTATGATGATATATTTCGATATTTTTGTCTTTAATAATAAGCTTCTCTCGGGGCCGGGCGGTGGCGCTAAAGGTAAGGTGCCTGCCTTGCCTGCGCTAGCCTAGGACGGACCAAGGTTCGATCCCCCGGCGTCCCATATGGTCCCCCAAGCCAGGAGCGACTTCTGAGCGCATAGCCAGGAGTAACCCCTGAGCGTCACCGGGTGTGGCCCAAAAACCAAAAAAAAAAAAAAAAAAATAAGCTTCTCTCTAAACTATCGTGCATTCACTGATAATATTGGCTTATCCAAGTTTCTTTTTTTTGTTGTTGTTGTTCTTTTGGTTTGGAGGCACACAGGCAGGAAGGGGTGTTCAGTAATCAAGCCACTGAGGCTTGATACAGTGCCAACAATCAAACCTGGGCCTCCTACATGTTAAGCATACACTTAGACCACCTCACTAGCCAAGTTCCTTTTTTGTTTTTTGTTTTGGGCCACACCAGGAATTCCTGGCTCTGCACTCAGGAATTATTCAGGGGACCATATGGAATGTCAGGAATCAAATCCGGGTCATGTGCAAGGAAACAGTCTTATTGTACTATCATTGCAGCCTCCAATGTTTCTGCTTTTCATGTGGTTATAAGCAATCCATATATGCATCTATTAGTAAGAATATAAAGGTAAATATAAATAAGGCAATCCAAAAATATGCCAGGACTAGGGAAATGTCTGAAAGAGCTGGAATGCACACTTTGCATTCAGTATTCCTAGGTTTCATCCCTAGCACGAACAGGGTCACCCAGCACTTCTAGGAGTGGGTTTTAGCATGAGAAAATCTTCTCCCCACCAAAAAAAAAAAAAGTGTTGGTGCTCACACTTACCCTGTGGGAAATGCTAGCCCTGCCCCCCCCACCCCCGACAATGGATGTTGTGACCCAAAGACCAAAAGAAAAATTGCTGGTTTCAGGAATATCCCTTCAGCTTGTCTTTCAGTTTGTCTTTGTTTTTACACCTAGCAGCATAAAACCATAATCAGTGGGAGCTTTACTGAAGACCTTAAAAGAAATAACTCCAGGGTTGGAATGATAGCACAGTGGTAGGTCCTTTGCCTTGCTCGCAGCTGACTGGGTTAGTACTTGTCATTCCAGATGGTCCCCCAAGCAATGCCAGGAGTAATTCCTAAGTGCAGAGCCAAGAGTAACCCTTGAGTCCTACTGGGTATGGAGAAAGGGAAAGGGAGGGGAGGAAAGGAGAGGAGGGACTAAGGAGGAGAGGATGGGAGGGAGGGAGGGAGGGAGGGAGGGAGAGAGGGAGGGAGAGAAGAAGGGAGGAAGGGAGGGAGGGAGGGAGGGAGGAAGGAAGGGAGGAAGGGAGGGAGGGAGGAAGGAAGGGAGGAAGGAAGGGAGGAAGGGAGGGAGGGAGGGAGGGAGGGAGGAAGGGAGGAAGGAAGGGAGGGAGGGAGGGAGGGAGGGAGGGAGGGAGGGAGGGAGGGAGGGAGGGAGGGAGGGAGGAAGGGAGGGAGGAAGGAAGGAAGGAAGAAGGGAGGGAGGGACGGAGGGAGGGAGGGACGGAGGGAGGGAGGGAGGGACGGAAGGAGGGAGGGAGGGACGGAGGGAGGGAGGGACATTTTCAAAGTTACTAAAATAAACTGTGAATTAAATAGTAGGTCATAGAACCTAAAATGAAGACAGGAATTCTGGCTTTAGTTTGTTTTGTTTAGTTTTGTTCTTTT
This sequence comes from Suncus etruscus, assembly GCF_024139225.1. Taxonomy (NCBI): domain Eukaryota; kingdom Metazoa; phylum Chordata; class Mammalia; order Eulipotyphla; family Soricidae; genus Suncus; species Suncus etruscus. Next base: position 45,779,121 of record NC_064864.1, read on the forward strand.
GAGTCACACCAAGAAGCTCTTAGGAGCTGCTCCTGGCTCAGTGATTGAGGAAGGATCCCCCTAGCAGTCCTCAGGAGACGGCAGTACCAGTGTTCAAAGCCAGCCTTCTTGCAGGCAAAGCACATACTCCAGACGAATGAGCCATCTCTTCAGCCCAAGTCAAAGATTCCAAGTACAGGAATATGACTGCATCTCTAAAATTATATCCACATGTATATTCAAATGGACACTTTTCTGGATACAAATATTTTATCTCATTTTATTCTCAAAGGTAAAGAACTATTCCAATAAAGGCAAGGAAGTTACCTTAAAGCACTGAAGCACAGAATTTGCTCTCTACATATACACACATTACTATTTCACTAGGGACTTGAGATGCAATTCAGTATCAGAGCACTAGTTTTGACTGTGAAGTGCTGGGTTCAATCCTTATTACAACAAAAAAAATGTTCTTAGCTAAAATCTAGTGTTCTCAAACATAAGAGAATTGTAAAAATCTAATCTTTTATTCAAAAATAGTAAGACAGGGGCTAGAGAGACAGCACAGCAGTAGGGTGTTTGCCTTGCAAGCGGCTGACTCAGGACCAACGGTGGCTTGAATCCCAACATCCCATATGGTTCCCCGTGCCTGCCAGGAGCGATTTCTGAGGACAGAGCCAGAAGTAACCCCTGAGTGCTGCTGGGTGTGGCCCGCAAAAAAAAAAAAAGTAAGACAGAAGGTATTTTATACCATTAGAGGTCAGAGAAATTCTAAATTTTCCTTAACTTTATTAAAACGGAGGGGGGCAGAGTGATAGTACAGCGGGTAGGACATTTGCCTTACATGCAGCTGACCTGGGTTCGATATCTGCCATCCCATATGTTTCCCCAAGCCTGCCAGGAATGATTTGTGAATGCAGAGCCAGGAGTAACACCTGATTGCTGCTGGGTGTAGCCCCAAAACCAATCCCTCCCCAAAAAAGAAAAATTTGGCCAGTTAGATAGCTCAAAGGGCTGAGTACATATTCTGTCTACATAGAGGAGCCCTGGTTCAATCCATGGTACACATGGTCTTCTGAGGACCACCAAGAGACCCCAAGCACTGATCTGAGAAGAGGCCCTGAGCACTTGCTAGGTGTGGCCCCAAAACAAAACAAACAAAAATACTGAATGCTAAAAAAAAATAAAATAAGGGCCCGGAGAGATAGCACAGCGGTGTTTGCCTTGTAATCAGCCGATCCAGAACCTAAGGTGGTTGGTTCGAATCCAGGTGTCCCATATGGTCCCCCGTGCCTGCCAGGAGCTATTTCTGAGTAGACAGCCAGGAGTAACCCCTGAGCACCGCCGGGTGCGGCCCAAAAACCAAAAAAAAAAAAAAAAAAACCAAAAAAATAAAAATAAAAAAATAAAAAAGAGAGAGCAAGATTTCATTTCCAGGGCCCGGAGAAATAGCACAGCGGCGTTTGCCTTGCAGGCAGCCGATCCAGGACCAAAGGTGGTTGGTTCGAATCCCAGTGTCCCATATGGTCCCCCGTGCCTGCCAGGAGCTATTTCTGAGCAGACAGCCAGGAGTAACCCCTGAGCACCGCCGGGTGTGGCCCAAAAACCAAAAAAAAAAAAAGATTTCATTTTCATATTCTAGTTGCAGTTAGCCTGAATATATTCCCTAATTTACTCAGATACCATGGTGACAGGCCTTGTATAAATAGACAGTGGAAGCAGAGTAGGTCAGGGCTTATATTTACAAAACATTAGGAAAGGAAAGTCTTATTCAGTAGATTAACCTCCCAACTAATACAGTGGACTCCTCCTTGGCACAAAGACAAAGCCTTAGAATTCTAGAATTCTTCACAATGAATATACTATGGGCCAGAAAGACAATATAAGAGTTAAGGCTGCCTCAAAAAAAAAAAAAATATATATATATGATAAGGGGCTGGAGATAGCATGGAGATAGGGTGTTTGCCTTGCATGCAGAGGACGGTGGTTCGAATCTCGGCATCCCATATGGTCCCCTGGAGCCTGCCAGGAGCGATTTCTGAGCATAGAGCCAGGAGTAACCCCTGAGCACTGCCGGGTGTGACCCAAAAACAAAAAAACAAAAAACAAAAAAAAAAAGAGTTAAGGTTGCCTCATACCAGCTAACACTGATTAGATCCTGGGCATTCCATAGGGTCCCTCAAGCACCACCAGGAGTAATCCCTAAGCACAGAGCCAAGTGTAAACCCTAAGTGCTGTCAGGTGTAGCCCAGAGACAAAATCATAAAAGTCCATATAGGAAAATGGAAGCAGAACCACTGGCTACTGCCCTTTAACAAAGATTATTATAGTCAAGCAGTATATGAAAAAAACCACCCACATACAGTGATACTTTTTTTTTTTAAGTAAAAATGGGTTTTATTGAGGAAATCTGAGGAAGAAGGAAGAAGAAGAAGAAGAAAAAGAGAGAGAGAAAATAACACACTCAAGAGAGGAAAAAAATAAAAAAGAGAGGAATAGGCTTTTCCAAAAGTAGAGAGTGCCCCAGTTAACATCCCAGCATGGAAGAAAACATCACAAGAAGGTAGAGGTGAGGACCATTGTATGTACCCAAGCAACATGCATCCCAGTACAATGATACTTTACAGCCACATTCCAAAAGACAAAGATATCTAAATTAGTTAACTGCATCCTAGACACCCAAGGCTGCTTCTGTATGTCTAATTTAACAACTTTATATATAAAATAAAAATGAAAGTTTGGGCACAAACATCTACATATATAAAAATAATGAGTGTCACACACCTCCCTCAAATCCCTAAGTCTAGATGGCAAAGGAAAAGTGAAAATACGGGCATACCAACATATGACGGGTAGTACCAGCCAAAGAGTGGGTGGATCTACCAAAACCACATTTATATTCACTGATTGCAGTATTATACATTACGAGGGCTCAGATGCATCAGATATAGCGTAGTATTTTACAGCTTTCTTTCACACCTGCTGCTCTGTATTTCACTGTACATTCCATGTATGAACACATGGAGTCAGGGTTCCAGAAAGGCTCCCTGAGTTCTATATATGAAAAGGAGCTAAAGTCTTTGACAGGAAACTTTAGTAGCATTGTCCAACTTAGGAACAAGCAGTCATTCAGACTTCAATAAGGACACTCAAATAAGTATCCTGTCAACATATCAAGGCTCTCAAAATGAGATGAGTTCTGAAATAGTCTAGAATTACAAACAGACCTAAAGAATTGATCTCCTGCCTCTTGATTATCTAGTGAGACTAGGAAATGCTAAGAAATAGACAAGTAAAACACGCTTTAAAATCTTTTTCAAGGGGGCCGGAGAGATAGCACAGCAATAGGGCCTTGCACATGGCCAATCTAGGACCAACAGTGGTTTGATTCCTGGTATCCTATATGGTCCCCCGAGGAGTGCAGAGCCAAGGAGTAAACCCTTGAGCATTGCCGGGTGTAGCCCAAAAACAAAAACAAAAAAACTTTTTCAAATAGGCAGGATTAATAAAAATGCTGTTTTAAACAAAAATACTGGCAACATATCTTGATACCTGCAACTAGAAGTAAAATATGTCTTCAGTAGCACAAAAGACAAGGAGAGTATATATAAAAATGAGTTCAAAGGGTTGGAGACATAGCACAGCAGGTACGAGGCCTGACTTGCATACAGCTGACCCAGCCACATTCGATTCCAAGAACCCTATATAGTTCCAAGAAATTTATCCCTAAGTACAGAGCCAGGAGTAAGCCCTGAGCACCACTTAGTGTGACCTAAAAACAAAACGAAACAAAAAAAAAAGGAAAATAAAATAAAATGAGGTTAATTTGTCAAAAGTCCAGGAAAGCCCTGGGCCCAGGGAGACAAACCAAAGGGAAGAGTAAAAGATAAAAATGGAGAAGCAATAGCAGAAGGCAATAGGAAGAGAACAATGGGTAAAGTGAACAGGAGGAAAGCCTGAGACCCCAAGATACGGAGCCAAGATAGTTAGAATCAAAAGGAGAGAAAAAAATTTAACAGAAAAATAAGACAAAAAGAACCAAAAGCAAGGCTAGAAGAGAGATAGAATAGTGGGTAGGGCACTTGCCTTGCATATGGTTGACCAGGATTTAATCCCTAGGCTTTGCCCTGAGCACTGCCAGAAGTGATCCCTGAGCACAAAGCCAGGAGTAACCTCTCAGCACCAACCCAGACCCATCCACCACAAACACACACACAAGCAAACAAAACCAAAAACAGGCAAAAATAACTACCATCAGTACTATAATGTATAACTTCATTCCAGTTACAGACAGAAACCATTTTGTATTTGTTTTGTCCTATAATTATACCCATATCCACAGATTTGCATCATTTTTGTTTTTTTTTCATTCTGGGTTATTAGTGTTTAATTATAATACAACTATACAGACACAATAGTCCTTCATGTTCAAAAAAATTATTCATACCTAAGAAATTCTACTAACTGTAGATTTCTGTATCTTTAGATCTCTGGTTCTTGACAGTCTCTCAATCTCTAACTCTTACAAAAATATACTCTTGTTTCTAAACTATCAAATGCCACTACTGCCATTTAGTTATTCTCCTACTTATCAAAGGCAGTAACTACAAAGAACTTGCTAATCCATTAATTAAAGATCTTTACTTCCCATTATGGAGGGCTAAATTTAGAAAACCAAATTGGGTTGGGAGGAAACCATGTGTCAAAACAAGTGAGATGAATCCATGGAAGGGGGCTGAGTTACTGGCCTGTTTCTTATAAAGTCCCTGACACTAACACACCCTCTCCCTGCTGAAAATACAGAGAGAACTCTCATGGGTGGAGTAACCATTCATCAGAGAATCATAGGAGAAGATTTTATTGTACCACCAGGTCACAAAAGCCACAGGACCTATCAGCAAGCAAATGCCTCAGGGAACATATCTCCTAGTTTTCCTAAAACCTCCAATTAGTTGCACAAAAGAAAGGGGTGGCAAGCCAGCACTAATTGTACCCTTAGAGAAGAGCCACATCCCGCCTGCTGGGGTGATAGAGACTTTACAAGGGGACCAAATGTATCTAAAGACAAAAGTAAACACTGTAATTTGCTGTTTTTGTCTCTGGCACAGGGGGAGTGGTACAATTGACAATGTCTGTAAACAGTAATAATGCCAGATGTAATACACAGAATAGGATTCCCCCATCTCCCCACCCCTCCCTCTCCCCTCCTGTGACATTCCCCCTGCGATTACTCATTTTGAGGAAACACAAAGAAGCCTCCCCCTATAGTCCATATGCTGCTACCAAATGGAACAGAGGGAGAATCCAAGTTCAGAACGACTCCTCCTACCTCAATCTTAGTGAAAGAATCAGTGGAACATAAGAAATATTCAATTGTCTCTATCAGCTGACAAAATATAAGAAATGAGAAAAGAAAAAAAGGTAGGCTATGAGGTCAGTTAGGGCTGCATCAGAACATAACTGAAATGTTAAAAACAGAGCAATGAGAATAGAAGTATCCTAGAAAAACTAATGAATTAAAAAGTCAACATCAAAAATAAAGAGAGAGAGACAGTACAGGAGTTAAAGTACTTGCCTTGTATGAGGCCACTGCAGCCAACTCTGCTAAGATGCCCCATATTGCATATGGCCCAGTCCCCTGCCAGGAGTCACTCATAAGCAGAGTCAGGAAGTACTGCACTCCCCCAATTTTTTTCAGGAGCTGGGAAGATAGCTCAAAGGATTGAAACATTCAACTTTCATGTGTGAGACCTGAATTCAATCTCTAGACTTGGTGCTAGTCAACGGTTCTACTGGTGTCAGTCCCCTGAGCAACAAACCCAGAGAACTGTTCTGAGAGAAGCCCATGAGAACTGTTGAGTGGTCCCAAAACAAATACATAATATCATCCTGAGCTTAAACCTACATTCTCTCATTAAAGGTATAGAAAAAGTGGCTGAATTCAAAAGAGAGTTACCTGACCAGAGTTCCCGCCAGGTGTAATGCAGACGTACTCTACACTTCTTCTGATAGCAAAGCAGCTTATGTACTACCTGAATGCAGCGTCTGCAAAAGAGAAAAAAGAAAAACCAGAGTAAGAAAGAATATTGAGCCATTCAATAGACAGATCCTTTCTTTAAGGGGAGTAAAGATGAGCTGGAGAGAAAGTAGAGAAATTAAGGTGCCTGTTTTGCATGTGGCTAACCCATTTTGATCTTTTTAGCACCTCATATGTTCCCCTGAACACATCAAGAGTGAACCTTGAGAATCAGGAGTAATGAGCATCCCTGGTTATAATCCCCTAAAATATAATTTTAAAGTATTTTTTAAGTTTTAAAAAACATGTTAGTGGCCCGGATAGATAGCACAACGGCGTTTACCTTGCAAGCAGCCGATCCAGGACCAAAGGTAGTTGGTTCGAATCCCGTGACCCATATGCCCCACCCCATCCCGTGCCTGCCAGGAGCTATTTCTGAGCAGACAGCCAGGAGTAACCCCTGAGCACTGCTGGGTATGGCCAAAAAAAATGTTAGATACAAGGGTCAAGGGAAGAGAGATATCACCTGAGACCAATCACCAATACAAAATGGAACCCCATAGAGTCAAGGGAAACAGCTCTGATTCGGGCCCAGCTTCAAGCACTCAAGCCCTCCAGGCCTTCAAGAAGTGGCCATGGACCTTCAGCACTATTGACTATAATGGTTTTTAATCCCATTTTGTGCCACACCCAGCAGTGCTCAGGGATCATTTCTTTCTTTCTTTCTTTCTTTTTTTTTTTTTTTTTGGTTTTTGGGCCACACCCGTTTGATGCTCAGGTTACTCCTGGCTATGCGCTCAGAAATCGCCTCTGGCTTGGGGGTCGCCTCTGGCTTGGGGGGACCGTATGGGACGCCGGGGGGATCAAACCGAGGTCAGTCCTACGCTAGCACTTGCAAGGCAGACACCTTACCTCTAGCGCCACCTTCCCGGCCCCTCAGGGATCATTTCTTTTTTTTTTTTTGGTTTTTGGGCCACACCCGTTTGATGCTCAGGGGTTACTCCTGGCTATGTGCTCAGAAGTTGCTCCTGGCTTGGGGGGACCATATGGGATGCCGGGGGATCGAACCGCGGTCCGTCCTACGCTAGCGCTTGCAAGGCAGACACCTTACCTCTAGCGCCACCTTCCCGGCCCCTCAGGGATCATTTCTTACCTGCTACACTTTCTCTTGAGCCCCATGAATTCTATTTATTAATATATTTGTATACATATAGGCTAGATATCATGGCTCTAAAGATTTCTCTGAGGGATGGGGGCATAGGCTCTGAGCCGAGGGATCACTCCTGGTAAGGCTCAGAGAAACATATGTGGTCCTAGGGATCAAAACCAGGCCAGATATTGCAAAGCAATGGCCCTACCCACTATAACAATTATCTCTGGTCCTGGGAAGAAAATTTGGTATGTGCTATCATGTAGATGCACTGTGAAAACATGCTGAAGTCAGTCACAAACGGTCTTATCTTTTATTATTTCATGTATATAAAGTAATCAGAACAGGCAAATATAGAGGATAAAAAATAGAGTAGTGAGAGGGAGTAGGGGAGAAACAGATGGACATAGGGGGTGTGAACTTATGCATATGGAATCTCTTTATGCAGGAGGTCAAAATCTAAAATTAGATTGGGATTATAGTTACAAAACAATGTGACTATAATCAAAAACAGTGAATTGTACAACATATGAATTATAGCTCAATAAAGCTGCTAAGAATACTCTGCTAAGGCTCAGAGGGCTAGAAGGTATGCTCTGCACACAGGAGGTCCGGGTTCGATCTCTGCACAGTATGGAACCAACCATCAAACCTGAAGTAGTCCCTGAGCACAGCCAGGTATGACCCAAGACAAAACAAAAACATACTTGGCAGCCTAGTTTCCAAAGTGTCGGGAAAAGCAAGTTACAGTTCTCACAGCAATGTTAATTTAAAACATTTTATATAGCTAAGTAAGCTATTATTCCTGATTAAATCATTAAAAGTCCACTTTAATATTCAGTTCATTTAATGTGGATAAATTGGTGATCCTTATTGAGGAAATTAGCTTTTACATATCCCATTTTCATTTTAAATTTGCAATTTCAATGTTCAATTAACTAGAATCATAGCCCTTGGAATCAATGGTGTTTTTAGGTCTCTAAAATGCAGTAATTTAACTAACTCCAGATTCTAGGCTTCATTTTGTTGTGTCCTTGAAGTCCGACTATTGCTTAAATTATGATGGGTAAGGGACATCTTGTTTAGTCAGTGGCTCAAGGTTTATATTGTACCCCACTGGGGTTCCAGACACTTTACACCAACAAGACTCAGAAAAAACTGACAAGACCTATCTTTTCATCCATTCATCCACTGACTGCATTCCAACTAAACATTTAGCACATTTTCTTGAAAAAAGTTGTCAAGTTCCTAGAACCTGGACCCAGAAAACCTGTCTTTTAGTCAAATGAAAACAGTTCTTCTCGTGGAAATCATCATGATGGCATATAGTAAAGGAAGAGAAACCAATATAATAGTTCAAGGTAAAAGTGGGGAAAATGGTTCCTCTCCATGTACTATGTCCCAAAAGCAATTTAGCTGAAAGAGAACTTTTTTTTTTTTTTTGAGTTACACCCAGCAGCACTCAGGAGTTACTCCTGGTGCCACACTCAGAAATCGCTCCTGGTAGGCTCGGGGGACTACATGGGATGTCGGGATTCGAACCAATGACTTTCTGCATGAAAGGTAAACGCCTTACCTCCATGCTATCTCTCCGACCCCAAATTATTTGTTTCTGTTGATCTATAATTTTTTTTGTTTTGTTTTTGGGTCACACCCGCCAGCGCTCAGGGGTTACTCCTGGCTCTATGCTCAGAAATTGCCCCTGGCAGGCACAGGGGACCATGTGGGATGCCGGGATTCGAACCACTGTCCTTCTGCATGAAAGGCAAATGCCTTACCTCCATGCTATCTCTCCAGCATTGAAAGAAAACTTTAAGAATACTCGGGCCGGGCGGTGGGGCTAAAGGTAAGGTGCCTGCCTTACCTGCGCTAGCCTAGGACGGACCGAGGTTCGATCCCCCGGCGTCCCATATGGTCCCCCAAGCCAGGAGCGACTTCTGAGCGCATAGCCAGGAGTAACCCCTGAGCGTCACCGGGTGTGGCCCAAAAACCAAAAAAAAAAAAAAAAGAATACTCTAGTCAGGACCGGAGAGATAGCACAGTGGTAGGGCGTTTGCCTTCCATGCAGAAGAATGGTGGTTCAAATCCCGGCGTCCCATATAGTTCCCAGAGCCTGTCAGGGGTGATTTCTGAACGGAAAGCCAGGAGTACCCCTGAGCGATGCTGGGTGTGACCCAAAAAACAAAAAACAAACAAAAAAGAATAGTCAGGGCCTGAGCAATAGCACAGCAGTAGGGCATTTACCTTGCACACAGCCAACTCTGGATGGACCCCAATTCAATTTCCAGTATTCCATGTGGTCCCTCGAGTCTCCCAGGAGCAAATTTTGAACACAAAGCCAGAAATAACCCGAGCGCTGCTGTGTGACATTTCCTCCCCCGGTCCCCCAAAAAAGAATACTCTAGAGGCAGTACTAAAACTCCTAGGTTCTGTAATTTTTTTTGTTTGTTTTTTCGGGCCACACCCGTTTGATGCTCAGGGGTTACTCCTGGCTAAGCGCTCAGAAATTGCCCCTGGCTTGGGGGGAGGCCATATGGGACACCGGGGGATCAAACCGCAGTCCTTTCTTGGCTAGCGCTTGCAAGGCAGACACCTTACCTCTAGCGCCACCTCGCTGGCCAGGGTTCTGTAATTTTTTTTTTTTTTTTTTGTGGTTTTTGGGTCACACCCGGTAGTGCTCAGGGGTTACTCCTGGCTCCATGCTCAGAAATTGCTCCAGGCAGGCACGGGGGACCATATGGGACACCGGGATTTGAACCGATGACCTTCTGCATGAAAGGCCTTACCTCCATGCTATCTCTCCAGCCCTTTTTTTTTTTTTTTTTGGTTTTTGGGTCACACCCGGCAGTGCTCAGAGATTATTCCTGGCTCCAGGCTCAGAAATTGTTCCTGGCAGGCACGGGGGACCATATGGGATGCCGGGATTCGAACCGATGACCTCCTGCATGAAAGGCAAACGCCTTACCTCCATGCTATCTCTCCGGCCCCTCCAGCCCCTTTTCTAAGCATTTTTTTTTTTTTGGTGCGGTTCTGTAATTTTTTTTTTTTTTTTTTTTACGGTTCTGTAATTTTTGATGCAAAATCAAGGTCCTCTTTGAGCTACAGAGATAATATAATGGTGAGGGCATCTGACTTGCACAGATGGACCCAGATCATTCCAGATAGTACTGGAAGTGATCCCTGAGCCTCTGAGCCTTCAGCACCATCTCACTCAGTCCTAGGACTGAAGCACACCAAGAATGCAAGCCCCAATAAGTGTGTGACTCTGACCAGGAGTTAGCCCTGAGCACTGCTAGGTGTGCCCATCGCCCAGCAAAAAACAACCAACCAACCAACCTATTCACTAACTCCAGCAGGTAACACACTAGAAAGTCAATGTGACAGTTCGAAAAATCAAGCAGAAATGAGGATAGTGAAATTCTTGGGTCTTTTAACAGAAAGAGAAAAAAGCAGATAAACACCTTCTGTGGAGTGAAAGTCAAAGACATTAGCAAAAGAAATGAAAGCAACTAACAAAAGATAAAATGAAGAGAACACAATTTGTTTATTTTTCTTTTTTTTGGGGGGGAGGGCCACACCCAGCGGTGCTCAGGGTTTACTTCTGGCTATCTGCTCAGAAATAGCTCCTGGCAGGCACGGGGGGGGGGGGGGGGGGTTGGAGCATATGGGACACGGGTTTTGAACCAACCACCTTTGGTCCTGCATAGGCTGCTTGCAAGGCAAACACTGCTGTGCTGTCTCTCCGGCCCGAGAACACAATTTGTAAGTTAAAGTCCTAAGCAGGGGTCTCAAACTCGGGGCCCCGCAGGTCTTTTGAGGCCCTCCGTACAACATCTTGTGGCCCTGCCCTAGAGGAATTTTTTGATGTTTTGTTTTGTTTTAGTTGTTTGGGTCACACACTCCAATGTTCAAGGCTTTGCACTCCTGCGGCCCCCAGGTAAATTGAGTTTGAGACCCCTGTAAAAGCTTCTCATCTCTTAAGTTATCAAAAATTTCCCAATAACGGGTCTGCACTGATACCCTTCTAAACTGTGCTACATCATCTATTATTCATCTCTGATCTTCTCACTTCCTCTAAGAGAAAAAAAAAGTCGTTAAGAGCTTTATAAACGGGTCTGGAGAAATAGCACAGCAGTAGAGCATTTGCCTTGCATGCTACTGACCTGGGATGGACCCAGGTTCAATTCTAGGCATCCCATATGGTCCCCCAAGCCTGCCAGGAGCGATTTCTGAGTGCAGAGCCAGGAGTAACCCCTGAGGGCTGCTGGATGTGGTCAAAAAAACAAAAACAGAGCTTTACAAACAGGATTTAATTAAAAGACCATGTAAGGCCCCACATACTACTGGTCCAAGGACTGAAGCAAACCTACCAGGAGTAATTATTGAGCTAAGAGTAACACCTGAGCGACACTGAGTGCATGCCAGAAACAAACAAAAAATAACTAATTTTGGGACCCAAACAATAGCAAAGCAGGTAGGGTGTTTGCATTGCACACAACCAACCCAGGTTCAATCCCAGGCATCCCATATGGTCCCCCAAATCTGCCAGGAGTGATTTCAGAGTGCAGAACCAGAAGTAATCCCTGAGTGTCGCTGGGTAAGGCCCCCCCAAAATATAATTTTTAGGAGCTGAATCCATAGTACAGTGGGCAGAGTATTTGCCTTGTACATAGCCATCCCAAGTTTGATCTTCAACATCCCATGGGTCCCTTGAGCACCACCAGGAGTGATGCCTGAGCACAGATCCAGGAGTAACCAGAGCACTCCCAGGTGTGGACCCCTCCAAAAAATATTTTTAATGTTTAAAGAAGTGTTTACTGGGCCAGAGAGATAGTACAGTGAATAGGGCATTTGCCTTGCACATGGTCAACCTGGGTTTTAATTCCTAGTACCCCATATATTTTCCTGAGCACCACAAGGAATAAACCCTGAGGATTATTAGGTATGGCCCAACCCACCCTGCAAAAAAAAAAAAAAAAAGTGTTTCTAAGGGCTGAACACAAGTTTTACATGCTGAAGCCCAGAGTTTAATCACCAGCATTACAGTACACGCACTACCAGGAGCCAGGATTATATAAAAACATCACTCTTATACCTCAATATCAGAGCTGCAAAGAAATAGGAACTTGTCATGCTTGCAATCTACTTCAATTCAACCCTTCAAAACCTCTAGCACTGCAAATGGACTCCTGGGCTTAGGAGGTATCTCTAAACACAAAGATAAGTAAATCCTGAGCACTCACTACCAGATGGAGTCTAATCCCCATCCCCCCCTCGCCCCCCCCCCCCCCCCCCCCCCCCCGCACAAAATAAAGAATCAGTGCTGGACAGAATACAGGGAGTAAGCCTTCCATGTGGCTGACCCAGTTTGATTTTCAGCCCAACAGGATACCCTGTGGCTCTGGAGGCTCCAAGTACTGCTGGGAGGGGACTAGGTAATCCATAGCAAAACAAGGCTAGAGCAGTCTGGCATTCTCCGTTCCTCACATAAACCACTGACCCAGATGAACAACAACTGCCAGGAGGAGCCCGTAGATCCCTAGGCTCCCTGAGCACTGCTTAGGAAGTCCCTCCCTCTCCCACAACAAAAAGGAGGGGAGCAGAGAGATAGCATGGAGGTAGGGCATTTGCCTTGCATGCAGAGGATGGTGGTTCGAATCCCAGCATCCATATGGTCCCCCAAGCCTGCCAGGAGCGTAGAGCCAAGAGTAACCCCTAAGCGCTGCCAGGTGTGACCCCCTCCCAAAAAAAAAAAAAAGACTTTAGTATCTTTTTTGTATGTGTGTTTTTTGTTTCGAGGTCACACCAGGCAGTGCTCAGGGGTTACTCCTGGTTCTGTGCTCAAAAATTGTTCCTGGCAGGCTCAGGGGACCATATGAGATGCCAGAAATCAAACGGGGATCTATCCTATATTGGCAAGGCAAACACCCTACTGCTGTGCTATCTCTACAGCTCCCAGACTTCAGTATCTTTAGAATAAATGTAATAGATGCAACGACCCCTCAGTGGCACAGCAGTCTGTGAGTCCAACCCCAGGCACAATCATGCAATATGCTAGCAGAATGGTGCTTTGGGATCTCCGGTACCAAAACTCATTGTAAGATCTGGGAAGCACTGCAACTTAAATGTGCAAGCACCACAACCAAGAGTGTTCACCCCCTACGAAATGCCAGAACCAAATGTGTGAGTGCTACAGCAAAGTACGTATGGCTTCAAGTCATCTCAATAACATCAAAGACAGAAGTGGGGAGGCAGTAGAGGTTAAAAAAAATGTCTTGAACATAGCCAACCCAGGTTCAATCTTAGCCACATGGTCCCCCAAGCACTGCCAGAGTCAAAGATCCAGGTGTAGCCTCTCAATACTGTTGGATGTGATTCAAACCAAACTCCACAGGGGTTTGGGGTTAAGAGAGAACAAATAAAATTATATAGCTAAACACATACAGAAATATAATGTATACATAAACAATACAACAAAAATAATTCCTCTTTTATCCTTCAAATAAACTGAGAAATTAAAACTGTTTATCAAGTTATGTGATTCATAGCACAAATCATCCTAACCATTTCCAAATCACTTATTGACTTTCGGGAATTGCAGCATGATTTGCTGTTTCGTGCAGGTAGCTACATTTAGCTGTCACTAGCTCCAGGATGCTCCTGCTTGATCCGTTATTTAACTTAGGGAGCTGCCAACTCTTCTACCAAGTTTCCCATTAAACTGGTGGCATTAGGTTCCAGTGCTGACAGCTGGGCCGCAGCCAACAAAACCAACTAAGGCGTTACTTGCCCATACATCAGCAATGCTAACACGGTGAGGTCAGGAAACCTGCACTGTGGTGCTATGAGCACCATCCCAACACTGAGCTACTGTGAAGCAGCAGCGAGAGACCAACAGGATGCCCACCTGCCACCCACATGCACCCCAGGCTAGAGGCTCCACATCATTTGGGGGAGCACACCCATTGGCAATCAGGGGTTACTCCTGGCTATGTTCTCAGAAATCGCTCCTGTCTTGGGGAACCATATGGGATGCCGGGGGATTGAACCATAATCTGTCCTAGGCTAGCGCTTGCAAGGCAGATGCCTTACCTCTAGCACCACCGCTCCGGCTCCGTCCACATCATTTTTTAAAATATATTAAATAGGGACCGGGCGGTGGCGCTGGAGGTAAGGTGCCTGCCTTGCCTGCGCTAGCCTAGGACGGACCGCGGTTCGATCCCCCGGCGTCCCATATGGTCCCCCAAGAAGCCAGGAGCAACTTCTGAGCGCATAGCCAGGAGTAACCCCTGAGCGTCACAGGGTGTGGCCCAAAAACCAAAAAAAAAAAAAAAAAAAAAAAAAATATATATATATATATATATATATATATATATATATATATATTAAATATAAATACTTGCTAAGTGACCCAATTTATTCTTTGTTTTGTTTTATTGGCCTTTCCAACCAGTGTTCAGGAAACTTAGGGATGATTCTTAGCAACACTCAGCCTGGCAGACTAGATGATTCAATGCTCAGGCCTGGCAGTACTACAGACCACCAATTCTATACCCAGCACTGCTCAAAGGGCCAAGTGATATCAGAGTTTGAACTTTAAGCATGTACCTCACTGCTGAGCTGAGCTAGCTCCATGACCCCTCTGCAGATTTTGGTCTTTGAGCCACAGTACTTGGAAACTCCTAACTCAGTGCTCAGAGGTTGCTCCCTACAGTGCTTAGCGGATCATGTAGAAGCAGGAATCAAAACAGGCTTCTTCTTCTTTTTTTTGTTTGTTTGTTTTTTTTTGTTTTTGGGCCACACCCGTTTGACGCTCAGGGGTTACTCCTGGCTATGTGCTCGGACGCTGGGGGATCGAACCACGGTCCGATCCTTGGCTAGTGCTTGTAAGGCAGACACCTTACCTCTAGCGCCACCTTCCCGGCCCAAAACAGGGCTTCTTCAATGCAAAGCATATACTCCAGATCTTTTTTTTTTTTTTAGCCACAGCCGGTGACACTCAGGGGTTACTCTTGGCTATGCACTCAGAAATCACTCCTGGCATGGGGGACCATATGGGACACTGGGGGATCGAACTAGCATCAGCAATGCAGACATCTTACTGCTCCGTGCCACCACTCTGGCCCCTACTCCAGACCTTTGAGTATTTTTTACAACCCCAAATTTATATCTCTTGAAGCATTTTTCTAATGTGTATAGTGGTTTCCTATTTCAACACAAAACAATGCCACATCAACTTGGTATCTTTATGTGAAGCTCACCAAAATTTACTTTTCTTCTGATACCTAAACACCATTGATAATCTTCCTTAAAAAGAAGCAATTTTGGGGCCGGAGCGGTAGCGCAGAGTCTTGCTAGCACCAGCCTATGACAGACTGAGGTTCAATTTCTGAGCGCTTAGCCAGGAGTAACCCCCTGAGCGTCACAGGGTGTGGCCAAAAAAAAAAAAAAAAAAGGAAAAAGAGAGGCAATTTGCGGGCTGGAGAGATAGCAGAGCGGTAGGGCGTTTCTCTTGCAAGCAGCGGACCCAGGACCAATGGTGGTTCAAATCCCGGCATCCCATATGGACCCTCGTGCCTGCCAGGAGCAATTTCTGAGCATAGAACCAGGAGTAACCCCTGAGTACTGCAGGTTCTGGTCCCAAAAAACAAAAAACAAAAAACAAAAATAGGCAAATTTTTCCAAGTTAGAGTGTACTCCTTTAGACAAATTCGTGGCAAGAACAAAGAAAGTACAACAGATATATTATTGCTTGGCACACAACTAACCCTGGTTCAATTTTCAGCATCACATGTGATTTCAGAGTCCGGCCAGGAGTGATCCCAAAGCACAGGGCAAGGCATCTCTGAGCACTGTCCTGCTCTCCCCAATCCCAAACACACACAAAAATCCTGATGCTGCAGTGGAGCAGCTCAAGAATCAACAAGTACACAGGACTGGAAATCAGTTGACTGAGTTTTCTCACCTCTACTGCTTCAAATAAGTGTTAGTTTCACCATTTTACCTTCATTCCCTCCCTCCCACTCTTTTTTTTATGTACTCATATAAGTGCATGTATATTCATGTTTGTTGTCGGTACATCTTCCTTATTATTTTGCCTATACATGTCATACATATGCAAAATTGTTTCAGTTCTGATCCAAATTTGAGCACTAAAGATCCACACTCCACACTTTCTTCATATTTCATCATGAATATAAACTCATCTACAATGGTAGGAATTCATTTTGATTTGGCTTTCTCATTCTGCTATATGCTGCTGAAAAGTAGCACATAATGAGAAGCAAGAGCAGCAACCTGGCCTGATGCCCAGCTGGGAGCATGTAAGTTCACCTAAAAAGGACTTAAAGCTCTAAACGGCAAACACTGGAAAGGGAGTTGCAAGTGGGAGAGGAAGAGCTGGAAACAAGCGTGGGCAATAATGAAGAAAGTGTATTCAGCCTGAGGGGGAGACCTTGTGCCCAGCCTCTGTCAGTTTGATACCTCATTAGCTTCTCCATCTTTCCTAACCTCAGAACGCTCAATTAGAAAGCAGGTGGAAAAAGTAACTGAGGGAGCAAGGTAACAAAAAAACTCTTGAGCTTAAAGTTATGAACTAAGAGGGAAGAAGCTAATAGAGTATGGCCCGGGTTCCTTAGCTCAGAACGTAAGTGTCTGGGTGAACAAATACAGATGAGACTCCACATACTCAACACACTATCTTGTCATGATATCCCCAACTTCAACCATTCCCCACCATCCATTTAATCTCAGGCAACCTATTTCCTACTCTCCTACATTTCCTCCATGTACTCTCACTCTGTTCATCCTGAATAAAATAATTCTCCTGCTGTCCAAACATGCCTTATCAAGCCTTTGGACACGAGAACTCCTTCATGGCTCAGGTTCAATGTCACTATCTCTGCTATATTTACCTGGCAGGGGAGAGTCTATATGCTCATGAAGGTGGTTTTCCCAGGGTGAGACAATGCTATAGAGAGAAATAAAATGCCTGTCTCGAAGACAGGCAGAGGATGGGGGAGGAGAGAAATGGTGACATAGGTGGTGGAAAAGTTACAGTAGTGAAGCGGGGTATGCATTTTATGGCTTAAACCCAATTGTGAACATGTTTGTAACCAAGGTGCTTAAATAAATCATCATTTAAAAATAAACAGGAGGGGCTGGAGAGATATCATGGAGGTAAGGCGTTTGCCTTTCATGCAGAAGGTCATCGGTTCGAATCCCGGCACCCATATGGTCCCCCGAGCCTGCCAGGAGTGATTTCTGAGCATAGAGCCAGGAGTAATCCCTGAGCGCTGCTGGGTGTGACCCCCAAAAAATAAACAAATAAATAAATAAATAAACAGGAGCCAGAGCAATAGCACAGAGGTAGAGTGTTTGCCTTGCATGCAGCCAACACAGGACGAACCACAATTATATCCCCAGCATCCCATAGGGTCCCCCAAGCCTGCCAGGAGCAATTTCTGAGCACAGAGGTAAGAGTAACCCCTGAGCGCTGCCAGATGTGGCCCAAAAACAAAACAAAACAAAAAAAAGAATATTGCCTCTAGAGACAGAAAGATAGTATAGCACAAAGATTTAGGTACTTGCTTTGCATGTGGCCTACTTCAACTTACTGAAATTAGATCTTCCATCACCTATGATCTTCAAAAGTAACTAGCATCACTACTGAGCACACAGTCAGGAATTGCCTCTGAGCACCATTGAGCAATGCCCCAACACAAACAGAAAATACAGTCTCTGTGGTGCTGGAGCAACAGTAGACCAAATAAGGCTTTGCTTTGTACATAGCCAACCTTGGTTCAATCTCCAGTATCCTATATAGTCTCACAAGCACCACCAGGAGTAATTCTGTGTGCAGAGTCAGGAGTAACCTCTGAACATCACCAGGTGTAATCCAAAAATCCAATAAAAAGAGAATACAGCCAGTAGTGGTTGATGCTGTTCAAATCCCATAACCAAAAATGGGCTTGGAGCATAACCAAATATGGGCTTGGAGCATAACTAGGAATGTAACCCCTGAACAATATAGGGTGTTGCCCAAAATTCGCAAACACACACTAAAAATAGAAGAATACAACCTCTAAGATCAGAGCAACCTGAGTATGAAACTTTACTAAGTAATTTTACTAAGTGTCCAACTGTGGCACCTAGACAATGCAATGGCCCTGATGATTTCCCCGGCATGCACAACCTTATATAGCCTCTATCCAGTATCAGGATTGTTAAGACATGACTTTCATTCCAGGCTCTCACTCTTCTCTTCCTCTCTTACATGATTTGCTTTGGAGAAAGTCAATTATCTATGAGTCAATATATGAAAAGGCCTATGTGGCAAGAAACTAATGCTTGACAACACCATGAAAGTGAGCGTGAAGGGATGAAGAAATAGTAAAGTGGATAAAGACTGTCTGGCACGCAGCTAACCCTGTTCTAATCCCCAGCGTGTATGTTCCTCTATCACCACCAGGAGTGATCCCTGGGCACAAAGCCAAGAAAAAGATCTGAGCACTGTCAGGTGTAGCCCAATGTCTCTATGTCTCCACTCCCCTACAGGAAAAAAGGAAATGACAGTAAAAATAGATTCTTCAGCCCCAGAAGGGCCTGAGATATCCTACAGCCCAAGTTAAAACTGTAATTGCAGCCTCGTGGGGAAATTTATGCAAAAACACAGATAAGCTGCTTGTAGTATTCCTAAACTCTTAAACCACAGTAACTCTCTGAAAAAATAAATGTTACATTTGGGGGCCAGAGCAATAGCACAGTGGGTAGGGGTTTGCCTTGCATGTGGACAATCTGGATTTGATTCCTGGCATCCCACATGGGTCCCTGAGCTTGCCAGGAGCAATTTCTGAGCACAGAATCAGGAGTAACTTCTGAGCACAGCTGGATATGTACCCAAAATGAAAATCAAAATATAAAATAAATGTTATTCTTATTTTCTTTGTTGTGGGTCATACTCAACTGTGTTCAGAACTTATTCCTGGGAATTATTTATGGTGCTGGGGATCAAATTCAGGTTGAACACTGTCACTGGAAGGCAAGTGCCATGCCTTCAAAAATCTCCAGTTCTGGGGCCGGGCGGTGGCGCTGGAGGTAAGGTGCCTGCCTTGCCTGCGCTAGCCTAGGACGGACCTCGGTTCGATCCCCCGGCGCCCCATATGGTCCCCCAAGAAGCCAGGAGCAACTTCTGAGCGCATAGCCAGGAGTAACCCCTGAGCGTCACAGGGTGTGGCCCAAAAACCAAAAAAAAAAATCTCCAGTTCTAATAAATGTTTCTTTTAAACCACTAGGTTTGAACTAGGCTATTACATGGCAACAGATAGCAAACATTCTTGAGAAGAGGTTGCCACAGCCTAGGATTTAAAGAAAATGTAAGAAAATTTGGAGTCGGCCCGGAGAGATAGCACAGCGGCGTTTGCCTTGCAAGCAGCCGATCCAGGACCAAAGGTGGTTGGTTCGAATCCCGGTGTCCCATATGGTCCCCCGTGCCTGCCAGGAGCTATTTCTGAGCAGACAGCCAGGAGTAACCCCTGAGCACCGCCGGGTGTGGCCCAAAAACCAAAAAAAAAAAAAAAAAAAAAAAAAAAAAAAAAGAAAATTTGGAGTCTAGGGGCGAGAGTGATAGACAGGGTCCAGAGAGATAGCACAGGGGTAGGGTGTTTGTCTTGCATGCGGCCGACCTGGGACAGACCCAACCTAGTTCGATTCCCAACATCCGATATGGTCCCCTGAGCCTGTCAGGAGCAATTTCTTTTTCGTTTGGGGGTGGGGTGGGTTTTTGGGTCACACCCTGAAGCACTCAGGGGTTATCCTGGCTCTGTGCTCAGACGTTGCTCCTGGCAGGCACGAGGGACCATATGAGATGCTGAGATGCAAACACCATTTGTTCGAATCAGATGCGTGCAAGGCAAATGTCCTACCACCATGCTAGCTCTCCAGTCCCATGGAGCTATTTCTTGAGTGCAGAGCCAGGAGTAACCCCTGAGGGTCACAGGTATGCCCCCCCAAAAATAAGAAAAAGAAAATTTGGGGTCAGATTCACAGTTTAACACTTGCCTTACACACAGCCGATACCACGTTCAATTCCTGTGGCCAACCCAGGTTCAATTCCTATTACTTCACATGGTATTCTGAGCACCAAGAGTGATCCCTAAGCACTGCTAGGTGCGGCACATACCCTTCCCCCTAGAAAGAAAATATGGGTCAAATAAGGCCCCTAGCAATGCTGTGAACACAACCCTAAGACAACAACTTACTCTCCTGAGCCTCAGTTTCCTTACTTGGAAAATGAGAAGCTGAGCCTATAATAATAAAATGCAAAGTAAACAGTACAACCTAAAACTAGAACAGAAGATACTCAAGCTAAAAATAAAGTTTGTACCAAAGCAAATCTAATCCCTAAAGGATTGAGGTTCAGTGATACCATCTAAAACAAGCAGAAAATTCATCTGTTAAGTATTAGAAAAGTCAGCTTTTCATGGTGATTCATATATGAAAATAAAGGATAAACTTTATTTAAACTTTATCAAATACCTCCTAAAATACAGAAAAAGAAAAAGAAAAGTACAACCTACTTACCTAAAAGTAAAAATTAAATCATTACTTCAAGAAATCATGATTATCTTGCCTACAATCATCTGACAAAGCCGTAGGTCTACACTAGCTGAAATCCAATTCTTCTTTGTTGTTGTTTTGTTGTTCTTGGGTTAAACCTGGTGATGTTCAGGGACTTTCCTAGCACTTCTCAGGAGACCAGGAGGTCTGGGAATAGAGCCCGGACCTCACACATGCACTCAGTCCACAGGCTCTCTCCCCAGACCCTGAAGTAAAGCCCATTAAACCACCCCAAATCCCAGGCCTATCACTTAAAATGAGGTATACTGAGCCTGCTGTGCACCAAACTGCATGCTTGCCCTCCAAAAGTGGATACTTCTATTTTCAAATTCCACTCAGATACTTTTTTGGGGGGAGGGGGGGGGTTTGGGTCACACCTGGCAGCAGTCAAGAGTTAATCCTGTCTCTCTGCTCAGAAATTGCTCCTGGCAGGCTCGGGGGACCATATGGGATGCCGGTATTCGAACCACCATCTGCCTGGATCAGCTGTTTCCAAAGCAAACACCCTGCCGCTGTGCTATCTCTCCGGCTCCCACTCAAATACTTTTCATGGAATAAAAATAAAACACTTTTAGAATTACACTAATATTGCATAGCTGCTCAACATTAATGGTAAGAAGAATACAGAAGAGCTGGAGAGTCAGTACAGTGGGCAAGGCAATTGCTCTTCACAGGGCAGACTCAGGTACAAACACCTGAACTCTATGATACCCTGAACATTCCTGGTGATCCCTAAATGCAGAGCCAGAAGTAAGCCTTGAGCACCACTGGGTTTGGCCAAAATATATATATATATATTTCAACAGAGAGGGAAACAAACAAAAAACACCCTAAAGACTTAAAATTTATTGAGATGAGGGACCAGAGCAATAGCACAGTGGTAGGGTGTTTGCCTTGCACGGGACTGACCCAGGACAGAACCAGGTTCAATCCCTAGCATCCCATATGTACCCCAAGCCTGCCAGCAGCGATTTCTGATCACAGAACCAGGAGTAACCCTTGAGCACTACCAGGTGCTCCCCCCAAAAATTTATTGAGATGATTTTCAGTGTCTCTCTCTTTTTTTTTTAAACTTTATTGCTTGATTGATTGGTTCATGGGCCATACTTGGCAGCAATCAGGGGTTACTTTTGGCTCTGCACTCAGAAATCACCCCTGGTGGGGCCCGAGAGATAGCCTGAAAGTAAGGTGTTTGCCTTTCATAAAGAAGGACAGTGGTTCCCTGTGCCTACCAGGAGCGATTTCTGAGCAGAGAGCCAGGAGTAACCCTGAGCACTGCCGGGTGTGACCCAAAAACTAAAAAAAAAAAAAAAAAAAAAAATCGCCCCTGGCAGGCTGGGGGCCCATATGGGACACTAGAAATCAAACAGGGCCTTACTGCTGTGCTAACTCTCCAGTGCTAATTTTCAGTTGTCTCTACCTATAGCTGTAACAGATTATAATGACAATAAAATCCCATTCAAGAAGCAGGCCCTCCCACCCAGCCCATTGTCTCATCTCCTCCCCCCCTCTCTCTTCCTCCCCTCTCTAGAGGGTGGGCCCCTTATATGCAGAGTACTCAAGAGCCATTCTTGGTGGTGCTAATGCCTAGGTGTGCAATGCCTAGACGAGGGCTGGCCACATGCAAGGCATGTAGTAGCCTTACACCTGTACTATCTCTCTTTATATGTATATATATATACATATATATATGTATATATATATGTATATATATATGTATATATATACTCCCCTTATATGCTTATATATATATATATACTCCCTTTATATGTATATATATACATATATATATGTGTGTATATATATATATATATATATATATACTCCCCTTATATGCAGAGTACTCAAGAGCCATTCTTGGTGGTGCTAATGCCTAGGTGTGCAATGCCTAGATGAGGGCTGGCCACATGCAAGGCATGTAGTAGCCTTACACCTGTACTATCTCTCCAGATCGTTCTCTATGACTAATATATCTAGTTAGTCAAGTTATAACTAGGCTGCTAAGACAACATAGCTAAGAATAGATGATAATGGGTCCAGAGAGATAGGACAGCGGCATTTGCCTTGCAAGCAGCCGATCCAGGACCAAAGGTGGTTGGTTCAAATCCCGGTGTCCCATATGGTCCCCCGTGCCTGCCAGGAGCTATTTCTGAGCAGACAGCCAGGAGTAACCCCTGAGCAGCGCCGGGTGTAGCCCAAAAACCAAAAAAAGAAGAAGAAGAAGAATAGATACGGCATTAGGGAATTAGAATTACTTCAGCCTAAAGTTCAATCCTGGCACTATCCAACTCCCAGAGTGCATCATATGTCATCCGTGTGGTCCCCAACACCACTGGCAGCTCCCCAATGCCTTAATCCCTGATCTGTCTCTCTCTCTTTTCTCAATTTGAACATGTTAACTAAACCATGGTACTTACACATAGAGATCCATAGGAAACTCCTTCATCATGTGTGTTACAATAAACTCTACCATCAGATCTGAATGGAAAAAGGAGACAAGACTTTGAGTTAGTCTTTGAGTTGGAAAATTAGGGGGAAATAAAACAGTGTACCAGAAGGTGCTTCTTTTATAGCACTCCCAGGTGTGGCCCAAAATCAAGAAAAAAAAATTAGTCCACTATTACACTACCAGAATACCTTGACCTGCCAATAACTTCAGACACAAGGGAGATTTCACTATATAGATATTTTATGTAGTAGCACTAATGCAAAATGCCACAGGGAAATCATATTGAGAATCAAGTGATGAGACAAGCAGAGAAGAAATTAAGGATCACTTTCTCATAGCTACAGACTTGGTTCTAAAGCTATGACAGTCTATTTCATCTCACTATTATGCTCAATTTGGCAGATATTGACTGAGATGGTCTGTGGAGCTCGGAGTCAATAAAGGCTGATTATATACTCTTAATTACTGTTTCAAAAATCAAATAGATTTAGGAATGGGAGCTGACTATCCAAGTGAATGGGTTTAAGAATTCAGATCATCCCCCTGAGGAACATTTACAATTCTGCTTAAATAAAATTACCTGAGATATAGCCCACTACCTGTCATCTCTGTCAGCCTCGTCTCAGTTTAATTTACTCAGAAAAGTTTTATGTCTGAACCTTGAACTTCTAGTTTCCTGTCCAACTGACACATCAATTTGGACCAAGAAAAGGAGAAAATAAGTTAAAATCTTGGAGCCTGAGTGATAGCACAATAGGGAGGGCATGCAGCCGACCCAGGTTCGATCCCCAGCATCCCATATGGTCCCCAAGCCTGCCAGGAATGGTTTCTGAGCTGAGAGCCAGGAGTGATTTCTTTTTTTTTTTTTTTTTTTTTTTTTTTTGTGGTTTTTGGGTCACACCCGGCAGTGCTCAGGGGTTATTCCTGGCTCCAGGCTCAGAAATTGCTCCTGGCAGGCACAGGGGACCATATGGGATGCCGGGATTCGAACCGATGACCTCCTGCATGAAAGGTAAACGCCTTACCTCCATGCTATCTCTCCGGCCCCCAGGAGTGATTTCTGTGCAGAGAGCCAGGAGTAACCCTGAACACTGCTAAGTGTAACACCCCTCATAAGGAAAAAAAAAAAGTTGAAATCTTGATCTAGAGCAATGTTTTCTACAAATTTAAGATCATGCCACAATTTAAAACTTAGCCATCTTTCCCTGGAAAGATCTCTTTCTTTGAAAACAGCACTATTTTATAGAATATCCCACTCACAGGAACTGCAATAAATATAAAATGCTTTCTTAGGCCAGAGATGGAACATGACTAGTAACTTCCAGAGAAAAAAGCTGATCAACAAGAATTTGTTCAGGACCGGAGAGATAGCATGGAGATAAGGCATTTGCCTTGCATGCAGAAGGACAGTGGTTTGAATCCCGGCATCCCATATGGTCCCCTGAGCCTGCCAGGAGCGATTTCTGAGCATAGAACCAGGAGTAACCCCTGAGCACTGCCAGATGTGACCCCCCTCCCCCCCCCCAAAAAAAAGAATATGTTCAAAGCATGGCTGAAGAGACAATACAGCAGGTAAGGTTTGTCTTGCAGGTGGCCAACCCGGGTTCAATCTGACATTCCATATGGTTCTGGAACCCACCAGAAGTAAACCCTGATCCTAGAGACAGGAGTAAGTTCTGAACTCTGCTGGGTCTGACGCATAAGAATCAAATAAAAATATGGATGTTAATCTCAAGAACCTATTACTGACTCAGAAAAATGGTAATTCTGATGATACTCACCCAATACTGCACATACTAGTGGGCGGCAGGGCAGGTTCTTGTCTGCTGCCTTCTTCCTGTGTCTCATGGGCTTCACACACAAGAAAGAAAATTAGGAGACTCCTGAACTTACATCCAACAGTTTACTGACACCTTTTCATGCAAATAAGATTGCTCCTACTGAGATGCTACCTTTACTTTCTGTTTTTCTAGGGGTGGGTTGAGCAGGAAGGGCTTATAAATATTTTTCAGTCATCAATGAAACCTATAACAAAAGCATAATTCACAGCATAACAACTGTCCCAGAGAATGACAGAGAAAAATACAATGGGAAAGTCGTTTTGCTCTGATATTAACTATATGAGTAACAAAAGAGGTACACCAGTATATTTGACAATAAAATAATTAAGAAAAGTAAGAGGAGAAAGTGATTATGTTCAAGCAGCAATGGTTGTAGCTGCTGATATATATAAGCCCCAATGTCATATTAAGTATATAAGTAGCTGCTAATATATATATATATATATGATATATAAGCCTCAATGTCATATTAAACATACTTTAAAGTTTTAGGAAACTCCCTGCACCCTACCTCTCAGAGAAATTTTTTTGGGGGGGCTACACCCAGCGGTGCTCAGGGGTTACTCCTGGCTGTCTGCTCAGAAATAGCTCCTGGCAGGCATGGGGGACCACATGGGACACCGGGATTCGAACCAACCACCTTTGGTCCTGATCGGCTGCTTGCAAGGCAAACACCGCTGGGCTATCTCTCCGGGCCACTCTCAGAAAAATTAAAACATCAAATCTTAACAAAGATCACTTTACAGACATGTCTATCTTCTATATGAAATGTACGTTTATGATACATTCTAATATTACTGCCATAAACCTATAGCTGTAGATATTTCCATTTTCTCTTGAGTCAGATACGGCTCCATAACACACAATATAAATCCCAATAACAGGCATGGATGTGCAGAACAGCACTCAACAAGAGTCCTTTTGCCCAACTTTCCACCCGCATTTGTTCTAGTAGGATCAATTTCATCTTCTCAAATCCAAAAAATTTCTCTAAAAAAGAAACAGAAAGCAAAAGCCATACATACCATTCTATGCAAGTTTACTCGAAAATTCATGTTGTCGTCATGCAAAAATGCATTGGCATACTGGTCCTAATAAAAAATTAAAACAGAAAAAGTAAGGAATAAGGACTTACATTTAAGAAACTCACTTTATAATCTATCACACTTGCTACAAATCCTTGGATTTGTAGAGTACTTGAAAAGTACTCTCTAGGGGCCGGGTAGGTGGCGCTGGAGGTAAGGTGTCTGCCTTGCAAGTGCTAGCCAAGGAAGGACCGCGGTTCGATCCCCCAGTGTCCCATATGGTCCCCCCAAGCCAGGGGCGATTTCTGAGCACATAGCCAGGAGTAACCCCTGAGCATCAAACGGGTGTGGCCCAAAAACCAAAAAAAAAAAAAAAAAAAAAAAAAAAAAAGAAAAGTACTCTCTAGAGCAATGTGGAAGGCTAATAGAATGAGACCAGTCTTTATATCAAAACCCACTTAAGCCATGAGATTTTATTTGAACATAATTTCCCAGTGTCTCTCCAACTGGCCAACAATCTCTAAGTAAATTACAAATAATAAAATATGAGGCAGGGACTTGAAGCAAATGTTGAGATAAAATCTGTTTTTCTAGTCTCTTTTCCTTCCCATCTGCCCTAGAAGTGCGCTCCGATTGTGACAGCTTGAAGGTTTTCAAGGGCTGCGGGATGCATGTGCAGGCTCCACATGAGAATCCACGCTGAAGGCCTGTACTCTGCTGGGAGCTGCCTTGGCACAGTAGGAGAAAACTGCCACATAGGCAGTGCTGCGGTAGGCGAGACCCTGTCTATCCTTGCTTTGCTGAAGACTGATGAAAAATCAAACACCTCTCACCATGGATCGGTAATAACATCCCTTGGCCCTTTCCTAACACCTTTTCTGAAGATCTGATGTGACTACAGACTCCAATTACTGGAACTGTTACAATTTCCGACAAACAACTCCTTTAACGATTTTCTTAGAAAGATTTTTGAAAAGCAATTACAATAGACCCACTGATAATAAGCAGCTCTTCTATAACCAGCTACAGTAACCCTGGTGAAAAATAGGTCATATTTTCAAGACAGCTTAAAAAAGGAAAGACAGGGGCCTGGAGAGATAGCACAGCGGCATTTGCCTTGCAAGCAGCCGATCAGGACCAAAGGTGGTTGGTTCGAATCCTGGTGTCCCATATGGTCCCTGGTGCCTGCCAGGAGCTATTTCTGAGCAGACAGCCAGGAGTAACCCCTGAGCATCGCCAAGTGTGGCCCCAAAAAAAAAACAAAAACAAAAAACAAAAAAAAAAAAGGAAAGACAGGGAGATCGCTACTCCACTTGTACCTCCTTTATTATTTTTCTTTAAAGAGAACAGAATGAGAGAGGGGAAGGGGCTGGAGAGACAGCACAGAGGCAGAGAATTTGCCTTGCATGTGGCTAACTCAGGTTCCATCTTTAGCACCCTATATAGTACCCCAAGCCCACCAGAAGTGATCCCTGAGCATAGTAGAGCCAGGACTAAGTCTGAGTACCACTGGGTACAACCCAAAAACAGGAAGAAAGGAAGAAAGGAAGAAAGGGAAGGAAGGAGGAAGGGAGGGACAGACGGATGGACAGAGGGAGGGAGGGACAAGAAAGGAGAGGGAAGGAAGAAAGGAAGGAAGGAAGGAAGGAAGGAAGGAAGGAAGGAAGGAAGGAAGGAAGGAAGGAAGGAAGGAAGGAAGGAAGGAAGGAAGGAAGGAAGGGAGGGAGGGAGGGAGGGAGAGAGGGAGGAAGAGAGGGAGAAAGGGAGGAAGAGAGGGAGAAAGGGAGGGAGGGAGGGAGGAAGGAAGGGAGGGAGGGAAGAAGAAAGGGAGGGAGAGAGGGAGGGAAAGTGGAAGGAAGGAAGGAAGGAAGGAAGGAAGGAAGGAAGGAAGGAAGGAAGGAAGGAAGGAAGGAAGGAAGGAAGGAAGGAAGGAAGGAAGGAGGGAGGGAGGGAGGGAGGGAGGGAGGAAGAGAGGGAGAAAGGGAGGGAGGGAGGGAGGGAGGAAGGAAGGGAGGGAAGAAGAAAGGGAGGGAGAGAGGGAGGGAAAGTGGAAGGAAGGAAGGAAGGAAGGAAGGAAGGAAGGAAGGAAGGAAGGAAGGAAGGAAGGAAGGAAGGAAGGAGGGAGGGAGGGAGGGAGGGAGGGAGGGAGGGAGGGAGAGAAGGAGGGGGAGGGAGGGGGAGGGAGGGAGGGGGGAGGGAGGGAGGGGGAGGGAGGGAGGGGGGAGGGAGGGAGGGAGGGAGGGAGGGAGGGAGGGAGGGAGGGAGGGAGGGAGCTACAAATTTAGTTTTAAATTGACTCATTATAGGGGCTGGAGAGTGCACAATGATAGGGCATTTGCCTTGCACACAGCCAATCCAGGACCAATGATGGTTTGAATCCCGGCATCCCATAAGGTCCCCCATGCCTGCCAGGAGAGACTTCTGAGTGCAGAGCCAGGAGTCCCTAAGCACCACCCCCCAAAAAAAACTAAATTAACTCATTATGTCATACCCACGTCGACACCAAAATCTGTGATAAGTTGTGGCCAAATTAATCCAACCAAGAGTGTCTCCTTCCAAGGCCAAAGAACCTCTTCTTTTGCTGCTTTCAGGCTCTTGTTCTTATTTGGGTCCTGGGGCCAGTCCCAGCGATACTTAACCTAATACTGCACAGTGCAATTCATACCCAGTAGTGCATGAGGCTCTCGGGAACACCTCAACAGTACTCAGGAGACCATGCAGTGCCAAAAATCAACCCAGGGCCTCCATATGCCAGACATGCACTCCAATTTCTGAGCTATCTCCTGGGCCCCCAAATGTAATTTGGCGAATGGGGAAGGCAATTCTCAGAAACAAACTCAGGCGCCTCATACATACAAAACAATTGTTCTACTGCTAAGCAACATCCCTGGCCTCTCCTATTCTTCACCAAACTAATCTGCTCAAGTTTATTCAGTGGTTTCCACATTTTGGCTTTTTCTCCACCTTTCCACACAGACAACTTGAGATTCTTTTTCCATTTTCCTGAATGCAAAAGACACAACTTGATCAGCTTCAAAGGAATTTTTTCTAAAAAGGTTTAGATCTCTTGTTTTAAGTTAGAATATTACAAATTCCAGTTATAACAATTATCATAAAACTATATTAATATTAATTCATATAGCAAAAACTAATAAGCTTCTCTACCAAGTGCCAGACCTTAGGATATTCTGGTATAGGGAATGAAATATCTGTAGCAGAGTTTATATTCTAGTGAAAAGAGACAAATAATTACAAAGTGGAAGAGTTTCTCTCCCATGCTATAGAATCCCAAAATCAGGACATGAGAACAGGAGCAGAAGAGCAAAAAACAGTACTTGGAAGCTTTTTTTATTTTGTTTTGTTTTTGTTCTTGGCCCACACTCAGTAATGGTCAGGTCTTACTCCTGTCTCTGGGTTCAGAGATCACTCCTAATGGGGCATGGGAGACCATATGCAGTGTTGAGGACTGAACACTAGTGAGCTGCATGCAAAGCAAGCACCCTACGGTCTGTACTATCTTTCTGGCACTGCACTTTGTAAGATACTAGTAAATACCAGAAGGCTTGTGAGACTTACCTCTGCAATACACGTAAGGATAATCAAACAAAGCTTGCCACTGTGAAGTCGGTGCTCATCTGAAAAGAAAAAATGACACTTCTCTCTAAATCATCCAGACCAAATACTTTTTCTTATTTTGTTTTGTTTTGTTTGGGTTTTTGGGGGGTCACACCCAGCAGCGCTCAGGGGTTACTCCTGGCTCTACGCTCAGAAATTGCTCCTGGCAGTCTTAGGGATGCCAGGATTCGAACCACCGTCCTTCTACATGCAAGGCAAACAAACGCCTTACCTCCATGCTATCTCTCCAGCCTCTTCTTTTCTTTTTTAAACCATTTTATTGAGGTATCAGGAGTTACAATATTGCTAATTAGATTTTTCATGCATTCATCATGCCAACCTCACTCTACCACCAGAGAGCCCAGTACTAATACATTTTGAAGTCTACACAAAACAGGTAAATCTTACAAATGTAAAATGTAGAAAGAATGGGCCCGGAGAGATAGCACAGCGGCGTTTGCCTTGCAAGCAGCCGATCCAGGACCAAAGGTGGTTGGTTCGAATTCCGGTGTCCCATATGGTCCCCCGTGCCTGCCAGGAGCTATTTCTGAGCAGACAGCCAGGAGTAACCCCTGAGCACCGCTGGGTGTGGCCCAAAAACCAAAAAAAAACACATAGAAAGAACGAGAAGAATTAAGAAATCTTAAAACGGGCCCGGAGAGATAGCACAGCCGCGTTTGCCTTGCAAGCAGCCGATCCAGGACCTAAGGTGGTTGGTTCGAATCCCGGTGTCCCATATGGTCCCCCGTGCCTGCCAGGAGCTATTTCTGAGCAGACAGCCAGGAGTAACCCCTGAGCACCGCCAGGTGTGGCCCAAAAATCAAAAAAAAAAAAAAAAAAAAAAAGAAATCTTAAAAGGGAAAATCTGAATAGGCCTGTAAAAGTACTAGGTGTTTGTCCTAAGAAAGGAAATATTACTTTATATTAGAAAATATATTAAAGGGGCAGAAACAATAGGAGCGGGTTCTTGTCTTGCATGCTGCTGACCAAGGTTCAATCCCAGCATCCCATATGGTCCCCTGAGCACTGCCAGGAGTGATCCCTAAGCCAGAGCCAGAAGTGAATCCTAAACATTGCCAGGTGTGGCTGAAACACAGGAGAAAAGAAAAAAATAGTTGTGGCAAACTGATGGACAGTTAGCCACCCTGAGTCTCATGAAATTACTAAGTATTTCTATCCTCACAGTCCAAATAGGGCCCTTTCATTCTTACCAGAAAAGTACATATCCGTCCCTGCCCATCCACCCTCCACACCTATCTATCACAATCTAAAATTTTTTTTAACTATTCATAAAAACATAGACTTAGAAAGAAGTTGACAGAAGACCAGCTCCTGGCCCACATATCTCATTCTATACTCTGCCCATTACTTATGACCAAGATCATTTATCTTCTTGCCAAGTATTTAATCTACAAATATATACTTAGTATCTATTCTATGGGAAACCACTTAGCACAAGGGATTAGCACTAAAGTAAACAAAGGTGCCTGGTTTCTTAAAATTCACCTTTCAGTTATTAAAGAAAGCAGAGCCATCCTAGCAGCCTCCAAAACTGACCTCCACCGCATAAGCTGGCTCACCTCCTTATCTCAGACCCTTTCTTGCTCTGCCAACTTTCTAGATGAGGTTAATCTCCCAGAGGACACTGCCAGGGCCATTTGAAACCAGGAAGCCTACACTGATGTCCCAAGGTCCTTTTTGAAACACGCAGCCATGCAACAGCTCTCCTTATCACACTTACACATACTGTCACTGGGTAAAGACAGGAAGGAGTGGAAAAAAACAACACCCAGTCTGATCCCTCAGAAACTCCCAGTGGAGATAACTACAAAGATTCACCCTCAGTAAAAAAAAAAGAAGCAGGGCCCAGAGAGATAGCACAGTGGTATTTGCCTTGCAAGCAGCCAATCCAGGATCAAAGGTGGTTGGTTCGATTCCCGGTGTCCCATATGGTCCCCCGTGCCTGCCAGGAGCTATTTCTGAGCAGACAGCCAGGAGTCACCCTGAGCACCGCCTGGTGTGGCCCAAAAACCAAAAACCAAAAACCAAAAACCAAAAAAAAAAAAGAAGCAAAGCAAACAAAACAGGAAAACAAATAGAACCCCATCAAGCTCAGACAGTGAAACGGAAGGTGTTCTAACAGTACCAACCAGCTCTGTAAACTCTCAGAATGACCATGCTGGAAATGGTTAGGTCAGCAAAAGAAAGTATAAAAAGAAAGTATGAGGGGGGCCGGCGAGATAGCATGGAGGTAAGGCGTTTGCCTTCCATGCAGTAGGACGGTGGTTCGAAACCCGGCATCCCATATGGTCCCCCGTGCCTGCCAAGGGTGATTTCTGAGCATAGAGCCAGAAAGTAATCCATTAGCGCTGACAGGTGTGATCCAAAAAAATAAAGTATGAGAACTGAAATGAGAAAATTGCAATCAAAGTGAAAAAACTTAATTGTACTGTGGGTCACATTTCAAAAAAAAAAAAAGCACTCAGTAGAAGGGCCAGAGTAATAATAGTACAGCAGGTATGGCTCTTGTCTTCCATATGGTCAATATGATTTTGATCCCAGGCATCCCACAAGGTTCCCTGAGCACCACCAGGTATAATTCCAAAGCCCAGAACCAAGAGTATCCCCTGAGCATCACCAAGTGTGACCCAAAATCCAAAAATTAAAGAATAAAAAAATTCGGGGCCGGCATGGTGGCGCTAGAGCTAAGGTGTCTGCCTTGCAAGCGCTAGTGTAGGATGGACCACGGTTCAATCCCCCAGCGTCCCATATGGTCCCCCAAGCCAGGAGCGACTTCTGAGCGCATTGCCAAAAGTAACCCTTGTGCGTTACCAGGTGTGGCCCAAAAAAAACAAAAAAAATAAAAAATAAACACCCTAGAATAGCTAAAGCAATCATTGGGAAAAAGAATATGGGAGGAATTACTTTCCCCAACTTTAAACTGTACTACAAAGCAATAGTTATCAAAACAGCATGGTATTGGAATAAGGACAGGCCCTCAGATCAGTGGAATAGGCTTGAATACTCAGAAAATGTTCCCCAGACATACAATCACCTAATTTTTGATAAAGGAGCAGGAAATCCTAAATGGAGCAGGGAAAGCCTCTTCAACAAGTGGTGTTGGCACAATTGGATAGCCGCTTGCAAAAAATTGAACTTAGACCCCCAGCTAACATCATGTACGAAGGTAAAATCCAAATGGATTAAAGACCTCTATATCAGCCCCAAAACCATAAGATATATAGAACAGCACATAGGCAAGACACTCCAGGACATTACAGGCATCTTCAAGGAGGAAACTGCACTCTCCAAGCAAGTGAAAGCAGAGATTAACAGATGGGAATATATTAAGCTGAGAAGCTTCTGCACCTCAAAGGAAATAGTGCCCAGGATACAAGAGCCACCCACTGAGTGGGAGAAACTATTCACCCAATACCCATCAGATAAGGGGCTAATCTCCAAAATATACAAGGCACTGACAGAACTTTACAAGAAAAAAACATCTAATCCCATCAAAAAATGGGGAGAAGAAATGAACAGACACTTTGACAAAGAAGAAATACAAATGGCCAAAAGACACATGAAAAAGTGCTCCACATCACTAAATCATCAGGGAGATGCAAATCAAAACAACGATGAGATACCACCTCACACCACAGAGAATGGCACACATCACAAAGAATGAGAATAAACAGTGTTGGCGGGGATGTGGAGAGAAAGGAACTCTTATCCACTGCTGGTGGGAATGCCGTCTAGTTCAACCTTTATGGAACGCGATATGGAGATTCCTCCAAAAACTTGAAATCAAGCTCCCATATGATCCAGCTATACCACTCCTAGGAATATACCCGAGGAACACAAAAATACAATACAAAAACCCCTTCCTTACACCTATATTCATTGCAGCACTATTTACCATAGCAAGACTCTGGAAACAACCAAGATGCCCTTCAACAGACGAATGGCTAAAGAAACTGTGGTACATATACACAATGGAATATTATGCAGCTGTCAGGAGAGATGAAGTCATGAAATTTTCCTATACATGGATGTACATGGAATCTATTATGCTGAGTGAAATAAGTCAGAGAGAGAGAAAAAAGCAGAATGGTCTCACTCATCTATGGGTTTTAAGAAAAATGAAAGACATTCTTGCAATAATAATTTTCAGACACAAAAGAGAAAAGAGCTGGAAGTTCCAGCTCAACACAAGAAGCTCACCACAAAGAGTGATGAGTTTAGTTAGAGAAATAACTACATTTTGAACTTTCCTAATAATGAGAATGTATGAGGGAAATGGAGAGCCTGTTTAGAGTACAGGCGGGGGTCGGGTGGGGAGGAGGGAGATTTGGGACATTGGTGATGGGAACATTGCACTGGTGATGGGTGGTGTTCTTTACATAAGTGAAACCCAAACACAATCATGTATGTAATCAAGGTGTTTAAATAAAAAAAAAAAATTCAACAATATAGCAGATAAGACGTTTGCCTTGTACATGGCTGACCCAGGTTCTGGATTCAACCTTCAGCACTCCATAAAGTCTCCCAAATACCACCGGGATATCCAGTCACTGAGAACAACCAGGATTAAGCCCTGAGCACTACTAGGTGTAACCAAAAAAAAAAAAAAAATGTACCCCAAAGACAAAAATAAATGAAGGAAGAACCAAAGAGCTCAATACCAGATCCATGCTGGAAGCCTGGGTTTAATACCTAGCACTGCACAGTCCCAAAAAAGTTAGGAGAAAAGCCTGGGAATGTGGTTCAGTGGCAGAGGACCTGCCTTATTGGGACCAGGCCAGTACCAGAACCACTGCACAAGAGTGATCTCCTGCAACATCACTGCTCTTATGCCCAAAACCACAAGTGTGCAGGCCTTGGTGAGCTGCAACCAAGCATGTGCAAGCATTCTAACCAACTGTGAGAGCACAACAACAAAGCACACAAGCCCCAATAGCACAACAACAAAAGGTAAAAAGGGAGAAATACTATTTCAGTGTCACCAAGAGATAGTTATTTCCATAGAATATGGAAAACTGGAACATGTTCCAGTTATATGAGGTATCAAATATAGTCAATTTCAACACAAAAATAGAACAGTGGTTGCCAGGAATTGGGGAAAAGGAAAATTTGGAGAAAGGAAAACAAGTTGGTTTTGTTTTTTGGGGTTTTTTTGTACGTAGACTGGGGACAGAGATATTGGGGCATACCCAGCAGTACTCAGGGACTATTCCTGGCTTTATGCTCAGACCCCTGGCAGTGCCTCCTCCCATTCCTTCTCATACTTAGTTCAACTATTCCACTACACTCATCAACAGTTTAAATATTATAGAAAAACCATAAACAGAAGAAAACTCAACTTTTCTACAACTATTTCTCGCCCATATCCACTTGTATCTCCGTGGTGGGCAATGACACTCCTATTTAAGGAACAGAGTCCCTCTGAATCTCACCTCTTCTTACTGCAAATCTATGACAGGCCTCTAATTCTCACCACAAGCTGATGCTTTCAGCTCTTGTCCTCAAAAGGGAATTCCCTGAAGTGTGCTCTCCCCCCACTTCCCACACAAGAGTTTGCATCTACTTACCAAAATCTGCTAAGACTTGCTAGTTTTTGTAGAGACCAATTTTTTTCCCTGTTCTATTTTGAAGCACTCCCCCTCTAGCTCCAGGTTTTCCCAACACCACCTAATTACCATCTGGCTGTGAAAAAAATCTCTGTTTTCTGCAATCAGGACCATCGCCCTGCAAGGAGGCCCCCATGGTTTGTCTTTTCAAAGCTCCTAAGTATTCATGGTCCTCCTTGAGTTGAGATTAACAGCCACACCTGCTTCCTGAGCCCTGAGTAATAAGCCTCACCTTTGGTGTCCTGCATAACGATGGAGCTGTACTTTAGAAAAGTTATCAGGAGATTACTGGTCTGTACATCGGCATCCAGTGGGAGTTCCACAGAACTTATAACTGAAATAGAACAGATGAAATGCATTTAGTCAACAATATTTCATCTAACACTTCTACATAAATAACCAATTAGCCAGGAGGCAAGGAATCACTAAAGAGGCTTTTTCTACCACAGAGGAAAGAACAGGTATTTATCAAAATCCTTTATTACTTTTTATGACTCTAAAGTCATTTTTTTTTTGATTTTTGGTTTTTGGGTCACACCTGGCAGCGCTCAGGGGTTTATCCTGGCTCCAGGCTCTCCAGCCCCTCTAAAGTCATTCTTACTCCCAAGATTAAGTTCAATTGCTCCTTTCTCACACTTCAGAGGGCAGTCAAGCTGTACTTTTCAACTTTGGGGGGTCACACCCAGTGACAATCAGGGGTTACTCCTGGCTATGCGCTTAGAAATCGCTCCTGGCTTGGGGGACCATATGGGACGCCAGGGGATCCAACCACAGACCGTCCTAGGCTAACACTAGCAAGGCAGATGCCTTACCGCTCTGCACCACAGCTCCAGCCCTCTAAAGGGAATTTTTGTTTTATTGTTTTGTTTTTTTGCTTTTGGGTTACACCCAATAGCGCTCAGGGGTGACTCCTGGCTCTATGCTCAGATATCACTCCTGGCAGGCTCAGGGAGCCATATGGGATGCCGGGGTTCGAACCGTCATCCTTCTACATGCAAGGCAAACACCTTACCTCCATGTTATCTCTCCGGCCCCAGAATTTTTATACCAATTCTAGAACCAAGTGGGTTCAAGGCCCTATATTATTGTTATTTTATTATTTTATTTACTATTATTGGGGAGGTGGGTCATATCCAGCAGTGCTCAGTAACTACTCCCAGCTCTGTGCTTGGAGGCCACTCCCAGGGGTGATCCCAGGGGTGATCTCAGGGGTGATCTCACCCCAAGGCCTTAATCTTAGTCCTTGTACCATATCTCCAGGACCTAATGCTATTATTTTAATAGAAATGACGTTGTCAGGGGCTAAAGAGATAGCATGGAGGTAGGGCATTTGCTTTGCATGCAGAAGAACGGTGGTTCGAATTCCAGCATCCCATATGGGCCCCCCAGCCTGCCAGGTGTGATTTCTGAGCATAGAGCCAGGAATAACCCCTAAGCACTGCCGGGTGTAACCCAAAAACAAAAAAAAAAAAAAAAGAAAGAAAGAAATGTTGTCTTATAACATTATATATGGTAGGTTTCAGGATTACTGCATCTCTAACCACCAAAAAATCTAGTTTTCATCCTCTATCACACAGTTGACCTCCTTTACCCAATTTTACCCACCCTTCTTACCATTTCCTTTCTGATAACTATCATTTTGTTCTTATAGTCTTTGCCTTGGTTTGATTTGTTAATTCATTTTTCTTTATTTTCCACATAAGACTAAAAAACATACAGGAGAAATCTTTTCAATTTTGACACTAAGTCTTAGACAAAAATAACCAAGATGAGGGGCCAGAACGGTGGCACAAGCAGTAGGGCATTTGCCTTGAACACGCTAACCTAGGTTCGATCTCCCGGCATCCTATATGGTCCCCCAAGCCAGGAGCAATTTCTGAGCACATAGCCAGGAGTAACCCCTGAGTGTCACTGTGTGTAGCTAAAAATGAAAAAAAGATAAGGCGGGGGGGGATGTTAAAGTCAGAAACACATTCAAATTCTACTTTTTTTTTTTTTTTTTTTTTGGTTTTTGGATCACACCCGGCAGTGCTCAGGGGTTATTCCTGGCTCCAGGCTCAGAAATTGCTCCTGGCAGGCACAGGGGACCATATGGGGCGCTGAGATTCGAACCGATGACCTCCTGCATGAAAGGCAAACGCCTTACCTCCATGCTATCTCTCCGGCCCCCAAATTCTACTCTTAATTTCACCCGTATACCCTAACCTCAAAAGGAACTTGAAAAGAAATACCAAGGGGCCAGAGAGATAGCATGGAGGTAAGGTAAGGTAAGGTAAGGTAAGCCTGCCATGCAGAAGGCTGATGGTTCGAATCCTGGCATCCCATATGGTCTCCCAAGCCTGCCAGGAGCGATTTCTGAGTGTAGAGCCAGGAGTAACCCCTGAGTGCTGCCAGGTGTGGACAAAAAAAAAAAAAGAAAAGAAAAGAAATACCAAGCTGAAAATAAATGTGAGTGATTGAGACAACTAAAGAACTGAATTGAGATACCCAAAGATGTACTTTTTTGAAAAGAAACTATCTACCATCCCACTCTTTAAGTCACAGTCCTAGTAAACAATAAGAAGTCAAACCAATAAGAGATCAGACCAATCTCTTACATAGATTTTCCCAAGTTTTTTAGACTTTAAGTTAGACTTTAAGTTAGACATCTAGTTAAGAGCCTTAACACTAAAATATGACATGTCAGTCAGGAGGAGACTTAGGATGGCCAAGCTCAAGAGAATCTACAGCTTTCTGCTATATGTTCACCCCTGAAGACTCAGCTAACTTTGGGATATTATTCGTAATATGTATTCATAACCATAATGGATCCCTCTGGAGTTATGATGTATGCAGAGAACATTTATTAACAATGGGAAACATTTGCATATTATGGATCCATAATACACAGCAAGCACAGCAAAAAAGCCTGATGAGAAAAAATTAGCATGCCCAACTCTTGGCTGTTTTCCCACAGTTCAGCCCCTAAGAACTAATAAAAGACAAATATATTTTTATGTTGAAATACTAAAAGGTCTTCATTCATGCTACATATAATGACCTGAAACTGTCATTTCAAACAGTTTATTTTGAAGCTCAGGGTCTCTAAGTATTCCTTTGTCCAATACAATGAGGCATCTAACTGGTAAGTGGGGCATTTTTCCCACTCATATGCAACAGTAACTGGAAACTGTCTTATATAATATGTAGAAATAAAGAAGTATATGTATTTTTAGTTTACCAGAAAGTCCTCTCATGCCAAGGCTGAGTTGTCAAATGTCAAGCCTGAGCTGAGAACAAATGTTAGAGCTAAAGTGCTGGCTTTTAAAAATAATGGCTCCAGTAGCATACCTTTAAATATAACTGGACTACTGTGCACTACCATAATTAAAAACCAAAACCTGAAAAGAAGGCTGTAATATTTAGGATCCCTACAGAAAGGAATGATTTAGAAGAGATAGGGAGACAAAAAATAAAAGATCAAACAAAATCCCTCACACATTACAATTTCCCTTCTAAGGAAGAGTTATTCCTTGATCTTTGGTTTACAATTCTGCCCAGAAACCTTTGTAAAAGGAGACAGTCGTTTGAAAGTGGGCTGACTTTATCTTCCCAAACAGAAAAAAAAAAAAAGCTCACAGTTTGTAGGTAAGTAAGCACACAGTCTGCCATTGCATAATCAAATGTGTGGGTGCAAGTATTCACAATGAACGGTTTGAAAAGCAGTTCTCTAAAGGATCCAACATCGCATAAAATGTAGAAATGCATATACATATACAAATATATATATTTGGCTTTTGATATCCATGGCAACTAAACAGGCTTCAACCAGGAGAAAGAAGAGTATTTCTATTGAATTATGCAGTGACCTGAATAAGCAGAGATACTAGACAATCCTCACTACTTGCTCCCTCTCTCATTTCAGTATTTTGGAATTTGACTTTTCAATTCTCAACAGATCTAATCTGCTACCACAGACTTAAAATACCAATGAGGGTTTCCTGTCATGCTTCTGTACCAATACACTTATACCATCATCATGAACCACTACTATCATGGGTGCTGTAAAAAATTTTAGAGAAAATGAAACAGATTAAAGAAGGTTACATTAGAATCCAAGGAGAGAACTCACAAGACTAGACCACAGGCAAAGAGTACTGGAGCCCTGGGTTCAACTCCTGAAACCAGGTAAACACCTGAGCATTTCTGGAAATAATCCCTGAGCATTGAGAATAGTCTCCAAGCACTGCTAGGTATGAACTAAAAACAAAAATCGAGGGGTCAGAGTGATAATACAGAATTGTAGAAAGTTTCACTTGCATACAGAAGACCGAGTTCAATCCCTGGCATCCCATATGGACTCCAGAACATCCTCCACCAGGAATGGTTCCTGCATGCAAAGCCCTGAGCATCATTGAATGTGGCCCAAAAATAAAAATAGAGGGGCTTGAGAGATGACACAGCAGCCAACCCCAGACAAATCCAAGTTCAACCCCCAGCATCCCATATGGTCCCCCAACCCTGCCAGGAGTGATTTCTGAGCACAGAGTCAGGAGTAACCCCAAATGTCACTGGGTATGGCCCAAAAACCAAGAAAAGGAGAAGAGGAGAGGAGAGGGGGAAAAGGGAAAGGGGAAAGGAAAGGGGAAAAGAAAGAAGAAAGGAGAGGAGAGGAGAGGAGAGGAGAGGAGAGGAGAGGAGAGGAGAGGAGAGGAGAGGAGAGGAGAGGAGAGGAGAGGAGGGGAGGGGAGGGGAGGGGAGGGGAGCGGAGGGGAGGGGAGGGGAGGGGAGGGGAGGGGAGGGGAGGGAAGAGGAAGAGGAAGAGGAAGAGGAAGAGGGGAGGGGAGGGGAGGGGAGGGGAGGGAAGAGGAAGAGGAAGAGGAAGAGGAAGAGGAAGAGGAGAGGAGAGGAGAGGAGAGGAGAGGAGAGGAGAGGAGAGGAGAGGAGAGGAGAGGAGAGGAGAGGAGAGGAGAGGAGAGGAGAGGAGAGGAGAGGAGAGGAGAGGAGAGGAGAAAGAAAAAAGGAAAGAAAAGGAAAGAAAAAAGAAAGTAGTTGTCAGAGTATAATAGGCTACGTAGAGCACACATTTTGCATTAAAGAGGCCCAGGTTTGATACCCAGTATTACAAGGTCATCTGAACACTGACAATGTTCAAGCATAGAACCAGGAATACACCCTAAGCATAGTCAATGTGCTCCCACTCAAAAGAAAAATGAGATGGGAGAAGCACAGGGATGAAGGCAGTTGCCTTGCATACTACCAACTCCAATTCAATCCCTGGCACAAGGTTCCCCAGCACAGAGCCACAAATAGCCCCTGGCACTCCTGGAGAGGGCCCAAACCCTCTTTCCTCAAAAAAAGAAAAAGATTATTTCACATATAGACATGTCATATAGACCATGAAAATGATGAGTGAGAGAAGAATGCTTGTCTCGAATACAGGCAGGGGTGAGGGAAGAAAGAAAAGGGGGACACTGGTGGTGGGAATTTGCACTGGTGAAGGGAGAGTTCTATGACGAGGCCCAACTGCAAACATATTTATAATCATGGTGCTTAAATAAAGATATTAAAAAAAATCATGGTGCTTAAATAAAAATTTAAACTGTCAAAAAAAAAAAGAAAAATAGGGCCCGGAGAGATAGCACAGCAGCATTTGCCTTGCAAGCAGCCAATCTAGGACCAAAGATGGTTGGTTCAAATCCCGGTGTCCCATATCCCCTGTGCCTGCAAGGAGCTATTTCCGAGCAGACAGCCAGAAGTAACCCCTGAGCACTGCCGGGTGTGCCCCCCCCCCCAAAAAAAATAAAATAAGAGTTACATGGCCAGAGCGATAGCACAGCTGTAAGTTTTTTGCCTTGTATGTGGCCAACACAGGACGAACCCTGGTTCGATTCCTGGCATCCCACATGGTCTCGCGGAGAGATAGCACAGTGGCGTTTGCCTTGCAAGCAGCCGACCCAGGACGTAAGGTGGTTGGTTCGAAACCTGGGGTCCCATATGGTCCCCCGTGCCTGCCAGGAGCTATTTCTGAGCAGACAGCCAGGAGTAACCCCTGAGCACCGCCGGGTGTGGCCCAAAAACCAAAAAATAAAATAAAATAAAATAAAATAAGGCATTGTATCAAATACACAGTTAACAACAAACAAATTCAAGAAACAAAAAGAATTAGACAAAATTCATATCTATTTTTTTTATCTTTTCCCTAAATTCTAGCCATAAGATTTATAAAATGAGGGACCAGAGCAATAGTATAGCAGGTGAGGTGCTTGCCTTAAACACAGCATACTCAAGTTCAATCCTTTTGGCATCCCAGGCTCAGGGGAGTCTGTCAGAAGTAAGTTGTAACCACAGAGCTAGCTAGGGTCTGAGATTACCAGGTATGGCCCAAACTAAACAAAAATTTCATTTTTTAAATGAAAAATTTATAAAATTTTGTTTTGTTTTGTCTTGTTTTTTGCAATGTCAATGATGGATCCAGGGGACTGACATATGTAAAGTAATTGCTCTATCATTAACTAACTATACTACTCAAGCCCTATTTGAATTTTGGGGGGCTACTTTGGGGGGAGGCTTTTTTGTTGGTTTTGGGGTCAATCATTTAGCGATGCTCAAGAGTTACTCCTGATTCTGCACTCAGAAATTATTCCTGAAGGTTCTCAGGAGCCTATATAGGATGCTGAGGATTAAATCCAAGATGGCTGCATGCAAGGCAAGCATCCTACCTGCTGTACTATCTCTTCAGTCCTTTACTTGTTTTTGGTTTTTTTCATTTGTTTGTTTTTGGGCCACACCCGACAGCGCTCAGGGGTTACTCCTGGCTCTATGCTCAGAAATCACTCCTGGCAGGCTCAGGGGACCATATGGGTGGGATGCTGGGATTCAAACTACCGACCTTCATAAACACCTTACCTCCATGCTATCATGCTATCTCTCCGGCCCCTGCTTGGTTTTTTGTTTTGTTTTGTTTTGTTTTTTTGGTTTTTGGGCCACACCCGGCGGTGCTCAGGGGTTACTCCTGGCTGTCTGCTCAGAAATAGCTCCTGGCAGGCACGGGGGACCATATGGGACACCGGGATTCGAACCAACCACCTTTGGTCCTGGATTGGCTGCTTGCAAGGCAAACACTGCTGTACTATCTCTCCGGGCCCCCCTACTTGTTATTTTTAAGAGAAAAATTCAGCAAACTAAAATTAAATTACATTCAAAGTTTGTCATTTTCTGATTGGGAGTGGACAGATGACAAGTAATGGTGAGATAATGTTAGGTTCACTATCTCTTTTATACAAGAATATATGAAGCAGGATAACACAGCGGTAGGGTGCTTGCCTTGCATGCAGCCATACTGATTTCAATTCCCAGTATACCATATGGTTCTCTGAGCCCATCAGGAGTAAACCCTGAGCACAGAGGTGAGGTCCAATAAACAAGCCAAAAACAACAACAATAATAACAACAATAACATTTATGTTCTCTGTTCGCTCCAA
The DNA here is from genome assembly GCF_024139225.1 of Suncus etruscus. Lineage (NCBI taxonomy): Eukaryota > Metazoa > Chordata > Mammalia > Eulipotyphla > Soricidae > Suncus > Suncus etruscus. The sequence continues at coordinate 45,821,903 of NC_064864.1, forward strand.
AAGCTTCACAAACTCAGGTTTATCAAGAAAATGAAAGTGATGGTAAGCTTACCATCAGAAGAGGGCGGAGTGGTCCCAAGTGGTGTGACAGGGGTTGCTGGAGCAGGACTGACAGGAGTCGTCACCAAGCCCATTTCTGGATGACTCTGGAAAAGCACAGAGATGGTTAATAAGGAGTTCTGAGTATCCTAAGCTAAATATTCTTCCTGGTATTCCTGGTCTCATAATTAGAAGTTTATTAAAGGACTGCTTTTGCATTTAGTCCCCATGAGTACCTGATTACTGTTGAGGCTTGCTTGAACTCCAATAAAAAGCTCTAAGGCCTAGTTTTCTTTAAACAATGAAGTTCCTATTATATAAGTTTTTCTTCAGAATAATATAAGGGGAAACTAGGATAAACAAATATATAGGATTAGTCTACGATAAAAAGGTCATGTTCTGGAACTAGGATAGGATAACTCTATCATATAAATTAAAATACATCTAGGGCCAGAGAAAAAACTCAATGGACTAAAACATATACTTCCCATACAGAAGCCCCCAGGTCAATCCCTAGTACCATTTGGTCCCTCAGCACTGAGGAGAATGATCTGCAAGTACTAAGACAGGAGTAGCCCCAGGGATGAGCGGCTGTGACCCTCAAAACTAATGAAATAATGTGTAGTGAGAAAATGCAGAAACTTAGAGGAGTTACCTACTGGAAACAAAAATGACTTCTTTGTCTCTAACCTTAATGAGTCGTTCCAACCACTACAGCTCTTGAGAGTTCAGTGAAAATGGCAGCTATGACCATTTCTTCCCTGACAGCTTTCTCACTCTTTCAGATTGGGGCCAGAGGCTAGCTATCACAGCAAGTAAGGCACTTGAGCCAGCAGCCTAAATGTGATCTAATCCCTGATACCCCATATAATCCGAACAAGTGGAACCATATGGTTCCAACAAGTGGAACAAGTGGGAATGCTGGGGATCGAACCAAGGTTCATCCTAGATTAGCATTGTGCAAGCCCTACCACTGCGTTATCACTCTAGCCCCACACACATTTTTTTAAATACAGACTTAAGAAAATTTAGACACAAGAAAAGATAAAAGTTGGGTTAGGGGGCTGGTGAAATAGTGCAGTAGTTGGGCGTTTGCCTTGCACATAGCCAATCCAGGATGGATGGTGGTGGTTCACATCCTGTATCCCGTATGGTCCCCCGTGCCTGCCAGGAGCAATTTCTGAGCTCAGAGCCAGGAGTAACCTGAGCGCCACCAGGTGTGACCCAAAAACCAAAAAACAAACAAAAAAAAAGTTGTGTTGGGGCCGGAAAGATAGCACAGAGGCATTTGCCTTGCAAACAGCCGATTCAGGACCTAAGGTGGTTGGTTCGAATCCCAGCGTCCCATATGGTCCCCTGAGCCTGCCAGGAGCTATTTCTGAAAAGATAGCCAGGAGTAACCCCTGAGCACCACCGGGTGTGGCCCAAAAAACAAAAAGCAAACAAAAAAGTTGGGTTGAGGGCCCAAGGGATAGCACAGTAGGGCATTTGCCTTGCACGTGGCTGATCCAGGACAGACCTGGGTTCTATCCCCGAGTCAGGAAAAATTTCTGAGTGTGTGACCCAAAAACAAACAAAAACAAAAAAAACAAAGTTGGATTGAGGGCCAAAGCAATAGCACAGTGGTAGGGTATTTGCCTTGCACGCAGCCGATCCAGGACGGACCAGGGTTCTTTTCCTACGTGAGGAGCGATTTCTGAGCGCAGAGCCAGGAGTAACCACCTGAGCACAGCCTGATGTGTCCACAAAACAAAAACAAATTAAAAAAAAAAAAGATAAAAGTCATACAATTTGCTGCTATGTGGATGGATCTGTATTGCAGTATAAAGTTAGTGTAAAATATTGCAGTGTAAAGTTAGAGGAAGAAGACAGACACAGAATGATCTCTCTCCTATACAGCAATATAAAGAAACATAAAAATAAAGGGAATACCAAATGCCCAAAGGCAACAGTCAGGGCAGGAACAATACAACACTGGTGTAGGGAAGTGTTCTCTGCAGGAGAACAGGGAGCTAAAAGGAGGTATAAAGTACCTACCATAGAAGCAGACTGTGGGACATGAAGGTAAATGGGAACATAGGTGGACGGAATTGGACACTGATAAAGAAACGTGTTGGAATACCATATGCCTGAAACTCAATCATGGACATCTTGTTAACTCTGTAACTCATGATAAATCAATTCAAAAAAAACCAAAAAAAAGAATAGGCCTGGAGTGATAGCACAGCAGATAGGGCACTTGCCTTGTACACAGCCGACCTGGGTTTAATCCCCGCCATCCCATAGGGTCCCTAGAGCACCACCTGGAATGACTCATGAGTACACAGCCATGAATAACCCATGAGTACTGGCAGGTGTGGCCCAAAAACAAAAACAAAATATCAAATATGGACTGAAGCAATAGTAAAGCAGGTAGGGTGTTGGCCTTGCAAGCGGCAGCCCAGGTTTGATCTCTGGCATCTCATATGGTCCCTCTCACAAGTCCCACCAGGAGTGATCTCTGAGCACAGAGCCAAGAGTAAGCCCTGAGAACCAGTGGGTATGGCCCATAAACAAAACAAAAAGAATATCAGATAGTTTCCTATGTTACCAGTTATGAAAAATGATAAGTGTCCTAGGAAGCCCTCAAATTAGCATATAATTTTCAAATCATGAAAATTTATTTTGAGAATAAATGGATTCCTCAAAACAAAGCAGGGAAGAGAAAAAAAAGTATTTAATTTAAAACTAAAGAAAAGCGATAGATTCCATATTGATCCATATCAGTCCATCATCAGGAGGAGTCCATGCCTTTTGAGAGAAAAGAAACCTGCATAAATATTTTAAGCTGGTTTTTTTTTTTTTTTTTTTTTTTTTTTTGTTTTTTGGGCCACACCCGGCGGTGCTCAGGGGTTACTCCTGGCTGTCTGCTCAGAAATAGCTCCTGGCAGGCACCGGGACCATATGGGACACCGGGATTCGAACCAACCACCTTTGGTCCTGGATCCGCTGCTTGCAAGGCAAACTGCCGCTGTGCTATCTCTCCAGGCCCTTAAGCTGGTTTTAAGATAAAAATACTTCTTTTTTTTTTAAAACAGCTTTCATGAACAGCACTTGAGTTCTCAGCCTAAAATAGTCCCTTTCTATGCCAACTGCTAAGGATATCCCTTAGACAAGTGACCTAGAACTCACTATTCTATGACTTCCTGTTTGCAGTATATGTAGACTACTTTTTCTGTAAAAGTTAACTTTATCCTACACTGGATTTTATTTTGTTTTTATTTAGGGGCCTCACCTGGAGGTATTTAGGGAATCACTCCTGGTGGGACCAAGGAACCAAGGGTGCAAGGAATGAACCCAGGTCCACTGTGTGCAAACTAAGTGCCTGACTGTGCAATCCCTCTGTCCCCTCAACAAGCTTTTTTTTCTATTTGTCTTTTTCTTATTTTATTTTTGGGTGGTGTTCAGGGGTTACTCCTGGCTCTGCACTCAAAAAATAACTCCTGGCAGTCTCAGGGCCATATGCGATGCTAGGGATCGAACTGGATCAACCACATGTAAACCAAACGCTCTACTTGCTGTGCTATCAAGTCCACCCCTAGAAATGGTATTTTTTTTAACTAATATCTTTATTTAAGCACATGATTACAAACATGTTTGTAGTAGAGTTTCAGTCATAAAAAGAACACCCCCCCCTTCACCAGTGCAACATTCCCAGCACCAATGACCAAACATGATATTTTTTTTTTTCAAACACGGTATATATTTTTTTTGTTTTGTTTTTTGAGCCACACCCGGCGGTGCTCAGGGGTTACTCCTGGCTGTCTGCTCAGAAATAGCTCCTGGCGGGCCTGAAGAGATAGCACAGCGGCGTTTGCCTTGCAAGCAGCCAATCCAGGACCAAAGGTGGTTGGTTCGAATCCCGGTGTCCAATATGGTCCCCCGTGCCTGCCAGGAGCTATTTCTGAGCAGACAGCCAGGAGTAACCCCTGAGCACCGCCGGGTGTGGCCCAAAAACCAAAAAAAAAAAAAAGAAATAGCTCCTGGCAGGCACGGGGGACCATATTGGACACCAGGATTCGAACCAACTACCTTTGGTCCTGGATCGGCTGCTTGCAAGTCAAATGCCACTGTGCTATCTCTCTGGGCCCAAACATGGTATTTTTTAACTGTTCCTCTCGGGAAACTGGTGAGATAATAAAGTAAGCAGCTTGGCCTATTCTGTCTAGTTCTAATTCTATGATGCTTTAGAAAGCAGAGAGCATAATACAAAAATCCATGTGGGCAATTAATTGAGAGTTCCAATAAGCAAAATAACAATTCATTTGGGCTAGCAGATTAGTAAACTAATCAAAACTATTAACTCTGCCTGCTATCTGATTCACATAAGGGCCAAGGTAATAAATATACAGCAGGTATGGCATATAGCCAGTCCTAGTTTGATCCCCAGTACCACATATGGTCCCTCAAACCCAGCCAGGAGTGATCCCTGATCACAGAGCCAGGATTAAGTCCTGAGCAGCGCAGGATATTCACTCCCTCAAAACAAAAACAGACTCACATCAGCACCACATAAAACATAGATGTTTGGGCCCGGAGAGATAGCACAGTGGTGTTTGCCTTGCAAGCAGCCGATCCAGGACCAAAGGTGGTTGGTTCAAATCCCGGTGTCCCATATGGTCCCCCGTGCCTGCCAGGAGCTATTTTCTGAGCAGACAGCCAGGAGTAACCCCTGAGCACCGCCGGGTGTGGCTCAAAAACCAAAAAAAAAAAAAAAAAAAAAAAAACATAGATGTTTGAGGATATTATGATATGAAGGCAATGAAGCAAAGCACTCATACCTACCCACCACTTGCCAATGCAAAGAAAGTATGCTTTTCAATGGAGTAAATGTATATAAAATCTAGAAATAAAAAGGATTGAAATTTTTAATATAACCCACCTGGGCTAACACTGTAATGAAGTTGCGATTTAAATGAACAGCTTCATAAAGTGCCAGAAGGATGGCCTCATTGGTTCTGAAACAAGGAGAACAAATCAGAGAGACACTGATGAGGGAGTCAGTTAATACAGTCCAACTATATGGGTAAGATTTTACTATATGAAGTCAGAGGAAAAGTATAGGAGTTAATATGAAGGCCTTGGATGCAGCCAACTCCAGTTCAATTCCAGCATCACATAAGGTTCATCCACAGTGAACACAGAAGCAAGAATAGTCACTAAGCATCACTGGCTGTCATCAAAAAAATAAAATAAAATAAATAAAAATAAAAAAAATTTACCCCAACAACTCATTATTAATTGTCTAATATACTTTTTCCTCTTGCAAAGGGTCAACTTAGTGTGCTTGGGGTTACTCTGAGTGAACCTGGAGGATCATGGGGTCAAGCCTAGAGCTCCCACATACAAAGCAAGTTCTACAGTCCTCTGAGCCATCCTTTTGGCCTCTGGCCCTCTAAAAGTTCAGAGGAGAGGCTGGAGAGATAGTACAATGGGTAAGGCACTTGGTTTGCATGCCATTTACCTGGGTTCTATCTCCAGCATCCCCCAAGCACCACCAGGAGTGAGAGCAGAGCCAGGAGTAACTCCTGAGCATCGCTTTATGTGCCCCAAAACCAAATAAATGAAAAAATAAAATAAAATTCCTGAGGACTAGAGTTCATTTCTACTTTGTTCATTATTTTCTCCCTCCTTTTCCAATAATAATTCAAGTCCTTAACTTAAAGCCCTTTCTGTTAAAGTCCTCAAAAGAAATATACACAAGAGAAGGGAATTAGCTCAGATGTCATATTACTCCAGGACTCCTTAGAGTGGATTATAATTTGAAAACCAGTAAAAAATAAAATTTCAGGGCCAGACAGATAGTTCACTTGCCTTGAATGCAACTAACATAGATTCAATTCCCAGTACCACAACAAACAGCCCACCAAACCCCACCAAGAGTAACTCCTGATCATAGATAGAGCCAGGAGTAAATTCTGAGCACTGCCAAAAGTGCCAAAACTAAACAGCCAAAAACAAATGAAAAAAATGTGTTTTGGGGAGTCAGATTGATAGTACAGTTGGCAAGGCTCTTTCATTGTGTGCGGCTGACCTAAAATTCGATCCCCAGGGGG